>NC_073695.1:204447521-204747521 GCF_029784165.1 Wyeomyia smithii | reverse complement strand
TTGTTAGTGACATAATCAAATTCACATTTAGATAAATTTGACAAAGAAGTTATGTTTTCACTGTCGGCAAAGCAGATTAGTTTAAGCCATTTTAGATGATTCGAATGCACATATTCGTCGGTATTCAAATTCAAAACTTTTTGTTTGTTTGTAAAAACTTGATATTGTACCACTTTGGTGCATTTTAATAACATTCGTTCTTCCTAATAATTAAATTTTGAGCTTTTTTCGACACATAAAACACCCTCATTATTAAATTTATATGATAGCACTGGAAGTGCTGAGGAATGTTCATGTTTTCACCTTATATTAGATACTGGTGTTATTATCTCGTTGTTTTATTATCAATTCGAGCAGTTCCTATAATTTTCTCAGCATCATAATGTTTTCGTTTTTGACTGTTAGAGCCTCCAAGAATTCTTGAAATTATCTAACATTCTCTGTGTACACATATTTTGAGCACTGTCTTTTTTTGAAGCCTACATATTTAGTTTACAATTATGGGCTTTTAAATCCCTTATGAATTTTAGTGTATGATGCTGAAAATACCCATATATGGCAGTATTTGATATTTTGAGCTGTATTATGAAACAAGAAGTTTCCATCTTCGAATTTAAAATGATGCCTAAAGTCGATTTCTGTCCGCTGGATGTCTTACGGGCTCCAAATATAATCATATTCTGAAAACATTTGTACTGGGTGATGAACCGCATTTTTAGAATTCAGCTTAGCTTGTTCATACACTGTTTCGATTCATTCATCGGTTCTAATCGGCAATTCATTAACGCTTGCCGATCCGGTTAAGCGGTACAATGGAAACCTTGGCATTGAACTACTTCATTTTGATGAAAAAATTGCGAGATTACAATAATTAGCGGCAAGAATTGAGGAAATTCATTAAAACCTGATTGAGCTATTGCCATTTGAAATTGAACAATTTCGCTCTTGACAATTTCGGCATTACAATTTGCACCACCATTCCAAAATATTTCTTTAAGTCGTAATTCTACGTCAAAAAAGTGCAAGCGGTAGAACAATCGAAAGACGTTGAAAAACAGGAATAGGATTTCGTATCATGTTCGTAGAAATCCGAAAATGGATCATGATCGGAACCATTTTTCATATGCGAGATTGCTACACTATTTAACGAAAAATTACTTCAAATATTTAGCAGTATCATCAAGCAACTCCCCCTGACGATATTTTTTTCCGGCATGGACTCCTCACTGCGACCAGAATCGTAGATCTATTGTGAGATATGCCCCTGTGTCTGCTGTATCCCGCACTTCTATTATTAGCAATACCGCTTATTGAGAAATGGCATGCTTATTATTATTGTTTTATCAGTGCTTGTGTGTAATGTGATACTCTTCCTTTTACACGCTTACTGTTCTACTATACCGATGCTCATTCCTCTTGCCAAATATCACCAATTATAATTCCCTGGAGCAGTTCGTCGTCGTGCGTCCTTCTGGCCAGTTATATTAATGAGAGGGATTTATGTTTTTGTTAAGAGGAAGTCACGCAGGAAGGGTAAGTGGTGGGGAGCCTGAGAATGAACCCATTAAAGTCCAATTTTGACATCGAATGCCCTGATTCTACTAAGATACGACCATTAGCTTGACAAAGCGGACTCTATAACCTTGCAGCTACGCAGCTCCCCTTCCCCTGACGATGCTCAGAAAGTATTTTTAGGATTTTTTAAGTAATTGGTACTAGTAATATTGACAAAATTTTGAAAAATGATTAATTTTTGTGCACAATGCGCGCTTACGTTTGCTATAATGTCTTTTTTTCTCTTCATCTTCATGCTATAATGCCTTGTTTGTAATTTCATTATCATAGCCCAAATTTCTGTACTCGAATTTATTTTTGTCAATAAAAATTCGCAACTTTACCGCCTTTCGATGGTCTTCAGTTAAACCTCTAAAAAGCTTCAACCAATCCTTAAAAAATATTTATAAAGTTTCATAGTGATTTTTTTGAAGTCCGTTTAAAAATTAACTTGGGCACTAGAGAGTTAAGATTATGAATGAGTGGTATAAGGTGTAAATTCGATTTTTTTTATATTTAGAGAAAAATCCATGATCAAAAATCATAAATCAAAACTGAACATTTGGGTCTTTAAAGCAGTGTTGCTGATTATCGCTTCATTACACTCAAATACGATGTCTGCAACCAGAAGTAGTCAGTACAGTAACAACAAAGTATGCACTTATAAATGAAACGAACGCGTGGATGTCCCGTGCATGGTGAGTGACTTACGTATGAGAAGTTTTTTGTTCTCATCGCACTATCTTCGCTTCGGACGCGAGCGAATAGGGAAGGGAAGGGAATTCAGATGATTCGCATCATTCACTTCATTTGCATTGTTCGCACCGTTGGAACGATTCGCATCAGTCATATTCTTCGGGTCTTTTTTTTTCTGGGTGAACCGAAGCGATTAGCTTCTCCAGTCAACAGTGCTGCGTAGTTGTAGTTTTTAAAAAGCGGAGTCTAGCGATGACACCCCGTTGAGCATACAGACGCGAGGCATACGGACGCGAGGCATAGTACGCTAGGCATAATGGACGGCAGGCATACGGACACGAGGCATATGGACGCGAGGCCGAATGGACGCGAGGCCGAATGGACGCGAGGCCGAATGGACGCGAGGCCGAATGGACGCGAGGCCGAATAAACGCGAGGCCTCGCGTTCGTTATGCCTTCTGGCAGTATGCCTCGTATCCATTATGCCTCACATCCATTATGCCTCGCGTCTGTATGCCTAGCATACTATGCCTAACATCCATATGCCTAGCGTCCATATGCCTCGTGTCCCGTCCCCGAGTCTAGCAGTGATGAACTGCGGCGCGTTAGAAATAAAGATGAAGGATGTTGTGAAGAAAAAGGCTGCTTGCACAGGGGCAATAAGATTTTGGTGCCTTCTCTATGTTTTCAGTTTTGTTACATTCATTTTAAATTTCAGAAACCTGTAATCATTTAACTTCAAGAAACATAAAAATAAAAACATACATTGAAAGAATGTTATTTTTTTCTTTTTCAAACATCTCAAACAATACGTGCGAACATCTAAACTGATTCCTTAAGCTATATTCCGCAAGATTTAATCTGTTAAATTACATCCCTTCTCAGATATATCGAACACCCTATCCGATAAACAGAGAATTCGCTTACCCACCCTATGCGGTGACGTTTGTTTTGGTGTTAAACGAATCTATTCTCACCAAAACCAACGGTATTTTTTCCCTTGTAAACGTCATTGGTCTTTCCCGACGCTTCGTTCGCTTCGTTAGCTTCTGCTGTAAGTCGAATTGCTGGTGAGTAACATTTTTTTCGTGTGGCCGAATGTGGTAACTCAGTGAGATACAATAGCAGGAGAAGAAGTAAAGAATATAATACACCCAAACAGTTCAATAAGCACTGTTATTCGAACTTGATGATGCGATAGGCTGCAGCTATAGTACCAAGTCACTAGTGAGCAGTGACGATGATGAATCATGAATGATTGTGATAATCAGCAAGTTTGCTTCAAAGTCAAAAAAAAAGCCTAAAATATTCAGAAAAGTAGAATACCAGAATTAAGCATTATATTTTAAAAATAGGGAAACTGACTATCCAGTTTTAAAAATTAAAAAACGAAGATTAAAAAATATCTGTAAGCCAGAGGTCAAGATCCGATTCTGTAAATTGGCCTCATTGTAACCGGAAATCGAAATACAGCCTAAAACAAAACTATAATATAATGAGCTATTCTTTGCACAACTAAGCTCTTACTATTTGACAATAGATGGCACCAGCAGTCGATTTTGACATATCTAAAACGTGATGAACCAAGCTGAGATATATGGTCAACACATCGCTTTGACAAGTTAGTGATTTGAGAAAGGCTTATTTTTTGTGCAAAATGTGGAAAGAGTGCTGTAATTGGTTCCATCGCTCTAGAGATGGTAATTTCGATGTTGACGACTGTCCGACGTAATGGAAGGCCACAAACCTTCGAAGACGCTGACAGGATTGAAAATTATTCAGAAAAATACCAGTATCGAGTGTTTCGGAAGGTGAAAAGGTGGATGTTTATCAAGTATCAGAACAGGTGTACAAAGGTGTAAGCAATCGACAACTCAGACTGTTATAAACACATGAAGTTGTTACAAACAAAAAAGATTTATGTAAGATTATTTATGAATACTTTCAAGATATGTTTCAAAGTAATTCTGCCGATGACGAATTGAATCCTAGTGAAAATCCTTAAAATTTTTTTCACTATTCAATGGGTGCGGATGTGGATTACTTTGTTGCTCTCTGTCATGCAATAACGGGTTTCGCCAAACCGAAATATGTACGCAAATTAGAGAGCAGACAATTACTATGGTTGACACGGGTGCACTTCAAAACTCAAACTGAAAAAAAAAATGAAAGATTATAGCTATTCAACAACTTCTGCGAATTTTGGTGTCCCTATCCATTACCGCCCTATCTACAAAAAGGGACTCGACTGTAGTAATCACCGAAACATAACCCTCCTCAATTCCGCTCTCCCGTATTCTGTTCCAGCGACTGAGGCCGTTGCAGGAAGCTTTTGTTGAAGAATACCAATACGGTTTTCGAGTGGGGCGATCTACAACGGACCAGATGTTTACCTTGAGACAGATTCTCGACAAGTTTAGAGAACACAACTTGCAGACACATCAACTGTTTATTGACTTTAAGGCGGCGTACGATACAGTGAAATGCAACGAGCTGTGGCAAATATTGTTAGAACATGGTTTTCCCACAAAACTATAGACCGTTCCAATAATTATAAATATACTTACGATCAACCGTCATTTCAAATAACGTGCAGTATTCAACCAAACGTTGGCTGCGTCCTGTTGTTTACATCCAAAAGAAAGTCATTTTTTCTAACATTTAGTGCGAAATTTTGAAAATGCGTGGCCTTTTTCCCGAGCAAATAAAGCGCACAAATGGGGCACCGTGAGTGGTCTTTCTATAAGAAAATTAGCCAGAGAAGAAGGTATCAGTGTCGGAGCAGTTCAAACCGCATTGCGGAAGTATTGTGAAGAGTGCACATTTACTGATGCCCCAAGACGTGGTAGAAAACCCGGGCCTGTTGATCCCACAATGGACAAAAAGGTTAAGGAATACTACAAGCGGCATCCTTCAGTATCAGTACGAGATGTGGCGAGAAAGCTTGGAACCTCGGCGAGTAACGTTATGCGTGCAAGGGAAGAATGGGTCTGCAGACCCGTCAGAAGCAGAAGCAGCCAAACGATTTTTTTTCTGAGCAAAAAAATGGGATGTGTTATCATGGATGACGGAACCTACATAAAACTGGACTATAAGATCCTGCCAGGACCGCAATTTTATACATCACCGAAGGAAAAGGATCTCCCTGGATCAGTGAAAGCCATTTACACCGAAAAATTCGGCAAGAAGGTAATGGTTTGGCAGGCCATTTGTGAATGTGGAAAAATATCTCGTCCATTCATTACGAATGACTCGATGAATGGTAAAATTTACGTGAATGAGTGTTTGCAGAAAAGATTGTTACCCATGGTTAAGCACCATAACAATCCTTCAATCTTTTGGCCCGATCTTGCTTCCTGCCATTACTCTAAGGATGCACTAGGGTGGTATAAAACAAATAATGTCACATGTGTCACAAAGGAGATGAATCCTCCAAACTGCCCTGAAATTCGCCCTATTTGAACTTTTTGGGCTTTGACCAAGGCAAAGCTGAGGAAATATGTCAAACCAGCGGATAATGCTGAAAAATTTAAAAAAGATTGGCTTAAAGTGGTAAAAATGGTCGGAGAACACACTGTGAAAAAGCTTATGAGTAGTGTTAAGAGAAAAGTTAGAGAACTCGCGTATCCTACGAAAAATAATCCCAACTTGAATTGAAACTGGAAAGAAAACACTAATTATCTATATTTCAGAATAAAATGACCCGTAAAATCTTGTATTTTTTGTTTAATTGAAAAGAGAAGATGTATTTATAATTTTCGGAACAGTCTATAATTAAACTGCGACGCTTGGGCAACAATGAAATTCATTAAAAATATATCTACATAAAAACCGTTGCACGTATGCGTATGCGGGTGGTACTGTACGATTATCATGAAAAGGCGCCCTCGCTATACCAGTACCGGGGAGAACAAAAAATTCTCTCGGCGAAAAGCGGCGAGAACTCATACAGTCCTTTCATTGAATGAATGGAATATAAGCGTAATAAAATTTCGAGTGTAAAATGCGTCCTCTCCACCGCTAGATGTCGATACTTAAAATAAAGAGATTTTGTCTCATTTTTGGTTCTTCAGTTGAACAGATGTGCTAGTAGTATAGCGATTAAAATTTCCATATATAATGCAAATAAATAACCTCATGTTGAGTTTAATTTTCAACGTACATCATTCAGAATCAAATAAAAAATTTGCATTGTTGAAAAAAATTGTTCAGTTGTCAATAAATGGCATTGACAAACAAAATTAACCTTTTTTGACTTCGGCTAAGCCTCAAAGTTTATCTTAAGAATTTTTGAGCTAGTGAGCCTGAATCACATATTTTTTCGCTCAATTCTTACTATTTGAAGCAAGAGCGTATTCCCAAACCTATTTAAAGTATACATACATTGACATAAGACAGGCTGTCGTGTTCTACGTTAACTCTGCGGTCGTGTCTTATAAACAACCTCTTCAACTTTTTTCTTGATTTCTCTATGATCGAACAGCCTTGAGTGCATAAGTAATCTCTTCTAATTTTCATAAAAACAAAAAGATTTTCAAAAAATGAAGTTTTTCAGATAATTAATTTTTAAAGTTAAAAACTTTTCTTCAAAAAAAAATATTCTTTTTTGAAAAGATGAGCTAATTACCTACAACTTTGCCGAAGACTTCGCACCGATCATACAAACCGTCGCTAAAAATATTTGTTATCATCAATACCTGCCCAAAATAGCATTTTTAATAGCTTCTCAAAGATGTTTCATGTTCCGAAATATTGAACCAATTTCACAAAATAGCATCTTTTCCCCATAGAATCATCTATGCAAAGTTTCATCCGAACCAAAAATGGTCGATTAAATTGGCTGCCCAGGTGTTGCAACAGTGAGCATTCTTTTTTTGCTCCTCAAACTTACTATTGGCCTTGAAGGCACAATACGAAAATCTAATGTGCAAACTAATATAATTTATCTGTTAAAAAACTAAATGAAGCGGAAGTAGAAAATTAGCCTGACGAATAACCATCCGGCAGAAAGAAACTTCGCATCACTGCATAAAGTAAGTTATACTTTCAGACCTTCCAGCTCAGAAAAGTAGTTCAAATATACAGCCTCAAATTTTCTCCAGCATTTTCTGCATAAGCTGGATCCTTCCGGGGAAAAACTCTATCGTCAAACAGCCTCTCTCCGCTGCTAGCACCAATTCAAACACTGCACTGTAACCGAGAAAAAACTTGAACCGCCTATCTTTAACCATTATCGTCTTCCACCTTGCGTGGCAAACAGACGACACCGTACAACAGAATCGACATCCGACATTCGTTCCTTGCTGTTTGTTCTCAATTGAAATTTTCCGAATCGAATATTTGTCTTTTCCCCAAGCTGGGAGCCCTTCAAAAATCGATCATACTTAAGTGTTTACCTGGGAAAATTGTTCCAGAAACGGGGCTCTCCCGCATGTTCTTCAGATTCATCCGGCTCCGGTTTGCCGGTGCGCTCCTTTTCAACCTGTATGTGTGTCACACACACATTCATCGGGCACCCGGTAAACGGATGGCAGTCGAATGTGAAATCCAATGCATACAAAACTTCAGGCTATCTGCTCTGTCATGAAGCAGAAAAACGAGCAAAATTTGCATCCTCTCGAATGTCGCTGTAAGTTTTCTACCATTTCTGTAGATATACACTATGGTTTACAATCGCTTCGCCAAAGAATCGCCTTTTGTCAGCAAAAGACCCTTCAGAAGGAAACACATCAAGCCGGAAAAACTTTGATCTCATGTTTAGGGCCCTGTGGTGAGCCAAGATTTCCGGTTTGATATTTCTTGGTGGACTGTCTTTCGCAACAGGAACTTCCGGTTCGACAGAAGCGAAAAAACATGCTACAGTCGTCCCTGCTGTTAGTTGGACTCAGATGCATGTGAGTTTAGTGGAATGATTAGAATGTTTGAAATAACAGAATAGAATAAGTTTTCTAATTATTTGAGCTGGATTGGGAATTTCTTCTAAAACTGAAGAAATTCTCGAAAATAAAAGCAACAAGCTATCGGAATTCCTTGTTATCTGAACGATTATTTTCCTGCCCTAGCTGACGTGTATTTGTACTGTGGTGGGCACAACATTTGGGGCTGGAACTGTAAGTCGGTCGGTCGGTCGTTTGGAGAAAACTTTTACGACATGCGAAAACCCACTGCCTGCCTGCCTGTCTGCTCAAGCTCCCCCCTTTTGATACTGACCTAAAATGTGGCTCTTCTCGTTGATGGGTAAATGGTAGAAGTTGACTTATTTCTCTCGCCCTTTCCAAAGTCACAAATTGCACTCACTGCCTGAATCCTGCCAAACGAAGGGTAGGCAACAATGGCAGGGCGGGGAAGGGATTCCTTAGAAAGTTAGGGCAGCTTTGCCACATTTTGGGGCGGAACACAGTTTTTCGCCAGCTGATGGTATCAGCTGGTGGTTTGACACCAGGAAACAGGATGAAGTGTTGCAGCAACACATTTAGTGTGAAAATTTAATTATTTCCAGAAAGAGGCAGAGCTAAGTTTTCCGGCAACTGGTGTTTTCAGGGGAAAATTCAGCAAAACGCGGCATTTAATGAATGTCACACGGCAAATCGGAGCCGGGTTCATGAAGGTAGTGAATTTAATTATTTATGCATGTGACTGCTGTTGTCTACGGGGAGCGAGAGGTTGTTTACGTAACCAATCGTTTTGATCAATTGTTGTTCAAAATTGGAGGGTTGTGTAAAATGACTTACCTCTTGAAAATTAATTTTCAATGAAGAACATTAATCAAGAAATGTTCGGAAGCATTAAAAAGAAACCGTGAGACAGATGAAATGAAACGTTCTCAAGGTAAAGAAAACATGGATCCGCAGAGTGTTTCTGGTTAGTCGGCCATAAGCGTTTTAGTTATCCAAAGTCAATAGGACCGCGGTATGCCCAAACACGCCGTTCGATGGCCTTCAGTGATAAATCATTAAAAAATATTTAAAATAGTAACGAAAGGGGAGCTTGGGCACAAAAAGGGTTGAAGTTGGAAAACCAACAAAAACAAAATCTCACATAAAGAAAGTCCTGCATGACTTGAAGCATTATGCTTTTCATGCTAATAAGGAGGAGTTCGTTTGGAGTGATTATAATTATAGTTAGTTTTAAAGTAAGTTCGAAGTCTATCACGAAATTTGACTTTGTCAAAAGAAAACAATAAAACTGCCAATCTACCATCATCTGCTTTTGCTTGCTCGTACTCTCCAGTGCTTGAGCTCGAAACTTCGATCGTAATTCTCGACGAAATAGGTACGTTAGAATGGTTCAGAAATTTTCAAATCAATCTTTCATCATTTTTCTATTGTGTTTGCAGAAAAAAAGTTATATTGGGATTCACACCATCCCCCTTACACTTTAGAGTTATACCGTTAACACCCTAGACCCCTGCTTTCATCGCACAAAACCCAAAAGTTCCTCTTGGTTTACAAGAGCTCACTTATTTCGAACATTCTGAATCCTTGTATAACACCGGCACGGATTGTAGCGTCAAACTCAGAAATCCGGCTCACACGGATAAGTTTGAAGTCTACTTCAGGATTTGCCACATCGCACAGTGAGCTGTATAAAATTTCAACTCTCCTTCCCTTCACCTCCTCGTTCCGCTAAAGATCATCGAACAGCAGGCAAGTACTTGAATTTTTAATTGGGAAAATTTCCACCAGGAGTCGAACCCATGAGCGCACCCGCGCACCAAGCCTTCAATGTGGTGGTGCTCAAGTATATTTCGAACTATTCTAGTGAGACTTTTTTTTTGCTCACTGTATAGTTTGAAGGAAGTTTCTGCCGGGAGAGCAGCAAGTTTCAATCGTCTTTGGGACGAGTTCCTGTACTTTCTTATTTTTTTTTTGTTGCTTGCTGCACCCTACGTGTTGCAGCTTCCAGTCGGTTATTTTTTCTTGCTTTTCTGCACCCGCGAGCGTAAAGTCAAATTTATTCAATGGAGAAATGCGCTTTGCTGTTAGTGAAAGCATGACATTGATTTTTCTTTTCCTAAGAACGCCGCTGGCCGAAGAAAAAATAATGGTCCAGGCGAAAACTGAAGTGGAGTAAAACTTTTCCATCTCGGTTAAGAGAGGAAAATTGTGTCGAAAGAAAAACCGAAGTTTACCTCTCGGTGGTTGGCCGTTTTATTTTATGTTCGTTTTTTCTCCGCTGATCATTCCGAAAACGGTGCAGCAGCTGCTAACTGCAGTGGCAATCACAATGCTGAAATGCGCCCTGCCGGGGCGCCTGGGGTCACACCGATGCAGTGAACGAACTACTCGAATGGATAAGTGGAAAATTTTTGCGGTGACCACTTTTTAACAGGATTTAGCTAAAGGAAGTTTATATTCGTTTGAAAAGAGGTTACTATTAATCAAACTGACCATTATAAAGTGCTTTGTATAAATGCGGTTGATAATAAAATATTTTTTATCAAATATTTGCCTCACTGCCTGCGGTTGTATCAAGCAATTTCGTTTGCAGAAAAATCCACAGAATAATCCATTCGTTATTAGTTTTCTCCCATCCAGCGATTCCTCGCCGGAACCACTGAAAATCGTGGAAGACTTTAGTGTCGAAAGAAGGGACAAAAAGCTCTCCTCTGGTCACGCAGATTTCAGCACCAGCAGGGCGGAGAAAAAGTTCCCTTCAAGGGGTTATGACTGAAAAAATTAATTTTTATATTTCAACTGCTAGTATTTTCATTGAATTCTGTGCTAACTTTGCGGGAAGCAGGAACGGAGAAGCTAGATTTCCTCCCAGCTGCTGGTGGAGATCGGTGAAACTACCAACCGGATTCGTGTTGCTTGAGGGATTACGATTATTACCCCGATCGGTGGAAAACATGCGGTGAAAGGCAAATGAAAAAGAAAAGGAAAAAAACGTGCCAGAATGAAAAAATGAACTGTAAAAATAGTCTGCCATAGTGGTTTGGGATTTTAGGGACAAAAAACATAACGAAGTGAGAAAACGAATGAGAACGGGGGAAAAAGTCAAGCGAAAGGATTCCATTAAATGACTGACATTAAATGACTTGTACTTGTACCAGTATGGTTCAAAGAAACACGTACGTTGAAACGGGAAATTTCCTTTCTTCCTTCTAACGGGACGGTATTTGACCGCCGGCGGTACGAAGATGATTTCTCATGGAAGGTTTTTTTTCGCTCTCCCCTGGCAGTACGAGAAAGTTTAAATGAATATTTTTGTTCATACCATAGTTTTTTCGCATAATTCCGAGCCGATTTGAATTAATTGATCAAAGTTGTGTGTGTGCTCAAAAGAGTCGGTAGTCAGCGTTGCATTTCGCTAGCTAATTACAAACTATGCCTGCTCCAAACTATGCTTTTAATCTGAGAAGTTGAAAAATTTTTTTTATGTGCTACCGTTCTGGGAAAGCAATGCATGCACATAGTTTTCAGACACGTTTCTCATATCGCCACAAACCGTGACCAACCCCGACTGCAACTCGTCCCGGTGGTTTGTAGGACGTGCCGTAAGCCAGATCAGTCCGTGAAGAAGGCAATACTTCCCATTCGTCATTGCCTCGCATAGTTCGGTAATGAAATGAAGCCGCATGCTTCGGGATATTGCTTTTTAGGAAACTGGCTCTCCAGTTTATTGAATTTTCCTTTGAATTAAAATATCAAAGGACGGTCAGTGTGATGCTACTCAAGAATTAGAGCCTTTGGCAGAACGCGCGCAGTTGACAAAAAAAAAACTGATTCAATCTTTCGACACGGTCACCATCAGTGTGCTTCGAATAAGTCCCTACCGTTGATGATGAATTCAATTTTTTGTGCTTCGCCAACGTTACCTGAAAGTTCCCTGCTGAAGTGCATTCGACTGACGGGGAAGTTTTTTTTATTAGCTGTGTGTTCGGACAAATCGCAAAATCTAATTATCCCCGACTGCTGTTCGGAACTTAAAATCAAATGATGTGCATTCGGAACGAATGTAGCGTAATGGATTGAAGCTTTGATTCCGATCTGCCAGCCAGAATGATTTTTTTGCTATTCTAACGCGATTTGCTTTAGGTTATGTCTCCTGTGCTGTTCGGGCGAGTTGAAACCAGGTTATCGAAGTTTGCTGCACCAAACGAAGTGCATGAAATGTAGAACTAACGAGATTGCTTAAGCCTAGCGTTACGAGAAAGAAATTTTTTGTTTGCTTGTTTTTAGTGCAACGCGTAGTAATTTTTTTTTTCAATTTTATGCAATGCACAGTACATACTACTTACTATATACCATCATAACTACTTTAATCCCTGGTTTGATAATGTAATATGATGTTGATGATGTGCTTTACCAAGCCAATTATAAAGTTTTGGATGTTCTGGTGAGAGGCCCCAAAATAAAGCAAAACCGTGTTTGTGTCGAACGTATTTGAATATTTTTTTTGTTTTTGAACTGTTAATAAAAAGTGGTCAGTGATTTTAAGAACCTTCTACCTACGAAGTTTGTTCGTTGAAAGCTGACCCAAATATATAGTCGACAGTAAACTTAATAATGTCAGATCTCAATGAATAATAAGTGCAAACCTCAAAAGGGTAAATAAAGAATCAACCTGGTCACTTTTGATTGATAACAGTTTATTTTTCCAAGATTCCTTAGAGCCTACAAAATAAGTGGGATAGAAATTGAAAATCGATTCGCGAAATAACCGTGGATTATTCCTAAACAATTGGACTTAAAGTTCTAAATTTATAATATTTGTTTATTTAATGGAATGATTTATTTATTTATAATTCTGTGTTTCATGGGTTTTCGTTGTTCAATTTTACATTTCAATTCGACTTCACACCTTTAGTTTTCCGGTCTAAATTTTTTTTTCGAACTTTATTTTTATAATTTTAACATTACTTTTTCTGATTTCGCCATTGTATGCTTTTTTCTACGTGACTTTTGACAGTTCGATTTAGTTTTTATACTCTTTCTACCAAAAATTTAGGATTCATCGTTTTTTACGGGACACCAACCGCGTAAAAATCATGCGACCATTATTTTGATCTTTTGTGGTAATCGATTGATCAGTTCATATTTACTTTCGCGTGTTTAGTACCTAACCTATCAGTATTAATTGCTGGCTGTACTGTTTCGACGATACCAGCCCGCTGATCATTAATTGATGCTTAATAAGTGTAGTGGTTTGGAGAACCCTACTTCGAGTCGACGACCTCTTCCTGGTTCTCTACTGAAGATAGTTTTTGCGCCTCTTTCGTCAGGCATTCTGGCTACATGTCCAGCCCACTGAAGTCTGCCCCGCTGTATTACCTTCACTATATCAGCATGTTTGTATACCTGGTACAACTCGTGATTCATGCGTCTACGCCACACTCCATCTTCCAGTTTACCGCCAAGTATCGATCGCAGAACTTTACGCTCCAAAACTCCGAGCACTCGTCGATCAGTTTTCTTCAGCGTCCATGCTTCATGTCCGTAAAGGGCCACTGGGAGTATCAGCGTCATATACAGCGCTAGTTTTGTGCAAGTTTGCAAACTACTGGACCTTAGCTGGTTACGTAGTCCGTAGAAGGCCCTGTTCGCAGCTGCAACTCGTCGTTTCACTTCACGACTCATATCGTTGTCACATGTCACAAGCGTACCAAGATAAACGAGCTCGTCAACCACTTCCAATCGTTCCCTATCTATCTCCACCTCAGCACCAACACCACGGGGACTCCCACGCTCTCTGCCAGCTACCATGTACTTCGTTTTGGCAGTGTGAGATTTCGTGATGATCGTATCGTTTCTTTCCACGTTTGCTCTTCGTACTGCACCCTCAAGAGCGATGTTAAACAGTAAGTTGGAGAGCGCATCCCCCTGCTTCAGTCCATCCAACGTTACGAATGCGGCTGATGTTTGGTCAGCTATCCACACGCACGATTTTGATCCCTCCAGTGTCATACGACTCAGCTTAATTAGTTTCGTAGGGAAACCGTGTTCCAGCATGATCTGCCACAGCTCGTTTCTTTTCACTGAGTCGTATGCCGCCCTGAAGTCAACAAACAGATGGTGAGTCGGTAAGTTGAATCCCGGAACTTATCTGTCGCAGGATGAAAGTTTGATCCGTCGTGCCAGGAGCCGTGCCAGTATTATCTGGTCCTTAGTATTATCTGGTGGATCGCATAGTGCAGCCGCTCGCTTCCCGCTTCTAGAAGTTCGGCCGGGACACCGTCCTTCCCAGCGGCCTTGCCATTTTTCAGCTCACTAATCGCCTTCTTCACCTCCTCCTGTGTTGGTGGCTCCACAGCTTGTTCGTCACTCATAATCGTCATCCTGTTCCTGCTCTGCTGTTGACAGTTCTATAGAAGCTTCGCACGTCGTTTTGAGCATAGCTGTCCTTTGCACTGGCGAGCACCTGCTCCTCGTACTCGCGCTTCTTCCGACGGTGGGTTCTATTTTCGGCAGCTCTTACCCCACTATACCTCTCTCTGTTCTGACGCGTAGCCGCAGTGAGCATGCGGCTCCTGGCACGGTTCTTCCCATCTGTCGCTCGGCATCGAATCAGCCATTAGGCTGTCTTTCACGCGTCGTACCTACCACCTCTCTCGCAGTCGTTTCGATGGCGCCGTAGATACTGCTCCACAGCCCATTTATGTCTTCCACTCCTTCCTCCTGCTGTTCTGCGATCCGTTGATCCAGCTAAAATGTTGAAACGCGTCGTCTTCTCTGTGCGAGATTTCAGCACGTTCGACAATCGTGCGTGGGTCCGTTCCGTATTTCTAAATTCGTTGTCCGTGGTTGAAGGAAGTTTCGGTATGCTACCTTACCAGGGTCGCGATACCTACATCCTGCTGATGGGGCTGCCATTTTAGGTGTAGCTGGTGGGATACAGCATTCCATAATTCAGCCGCCCGCTCCGGGTCAGACGCTGTTGTACGCCGCCCCTAATATGGGGATACAGCCGCGTACGACCCCAGTCAGCAGACGACCATAGTTTCCACCGGGGGTTGGTTACCCGATCTCCGCTAAGATGACTCGTATTCCGGTCGGCACCACGTGGAGGTTGGGATAGGAGTTAATGGACAGAGGTGAATGGCCTCATTAGGGTCTCGAGTTACACGTGTTCAGCCATTTGCCAACCAAAAAAAGTAAAAGTATCGTTGTAAAAATTTCAATTGATTTGATTTCAAAAGTAATGTTCAATGCATACATAGTGTAAAGTAGTGCTTTCTTCATGATAGTAAGTTTAGTTGAACTGTCTATTTGCAAGAATTTATTGGGCACAATGCATTTAAGGTCAAAAGATATAAGTGCCATTTGCTCGAACAACCAATTCTGCAAAAGTTACAATTATGCGGTTATGGGCAGTGTAGTACACTATTGAACTATTGAAAATTGTCAAGATTTGTTGAAGCACTGATTTTGACCATTAATTGGTCATTTTATGCTAACTTTTCCCAGCACGGTCGTCGAATTATTGTACCTAGTCAACTGGGAATGCACTCTTTAAGCTATAAAAGAGGCTTCTTCCACTCAAACTAATAAAATTTATCATAATCTGCCGGACGTTACTAGTTTTCAGTGTTTCAACAGCTTTTCACTGAGTTGTCAGAGTGCCCTAATTCTAATTGTCGGAGTACCACAGAGATACGATCAGCATCATATCCGATTAAAAGTTGAATATCAATTGTCCTTTTGAGGACAACGAATAAATGATCGAAAATTCAATATTTTCTTCGTTCTAAAACTGAAATGTCATAAGGAAACGAACGTCTATAAAATACGGAAGGAAGGAGGGGCTGGCTGGGAAAGTTTTGCAACCCATACGAAAATTTAGAAGGTCTACACAAAAGAAGAAAGAGTGGAAAATAGTTATATCTGCGCTAAATAAATCATAAACGTTCTCTAATTGACTCATGAAACAAAAAAAAAAACATTAAAAAGAGAAAACCAAAAGATAAAAAAATTAAAAAATAACAGCAAATGGAAAAAAACAGGGAAAAAAACAGGTTTGAAAATATTAAAAGAAATAACAAAAATGTTGACTTTGAAGGCTAAAAGTTGAACAAATCAATATACACCGATTAAAATATTTCTTGACTTCTGTTACATCAAAAATGTTGTACTTGTAAAAAATGTAATTTCAAATTCACTCCCTGGCCAAAAATAGAATTCTGCCTATTTATTTGAAAGAAATAAAATATAAATGCAAGATAAACAAAAATAAGTGAAGGGTTGTGTGCAAATCTACGACCACAAGATTGACGTAGAACTACATAAGACTGTACATGTACTGTTGTATTGTTGAGTGATCGCAAATGATAAGTTCGAAGCAAACTTTCTCTCTTCTAGTTTTGCGCTAGCTCTGCCACTTGCAGTTCGACTGTTACAATTGATGAAGTAGTTCCACGTAAATCTTGTGGTCGTGACTTTGCACATAACCCTTCGGTATTCCTTTTGAAGTAGAATACTTCTCTCAGGAAGTTCGGCTACATAGGGATGTGAAATGAAAATCTAAAACCAAAAAAAGTGAAAAATATGTCCAATTTCAAATGCTAATAAATCGGTTAGTATTCGATGGATTTCCTTCGTTCTTGTAGCAATAGATTGGAAAATCTTCTAAGATTCTTCCCAAAAGAAGATAATTATAATTTTATTATTCACACTATTGTACTATTGAAAATAGTCAAGCCTTGTCAAAAAGAAAAATTCGACCTCTGATTGGTCGTTATATGATTGCTTCCCAAGCACGGTCGACAAAATCGTATACCTTGCAATTTTAAACATGCTATTTGACCTATAAAAGAGCCTATTTCAGCCGAAGCCGCTCATAATAGTTCTAGACAGCGACAACAGCAGTCGTCCTCCCTTAGCAGCAGCACTAGCAGTGCACAGTGGGGCGACTCCATACAAATGCTGGCCAAGCAAAAAAATGTCTTAAAATCATATAAAATGCATGGTTTTTAAATAATTTTGGGACGCTGAGTCCGAATTTGATATTATTTTTGCATGAAAATGCGTATTTTCGACGCCAGGGGAATTTTCATGTTTTTTATATATTATATGAGGAAAACTTTACGTCGGTTTCAATATTTTAGAAAACGAAATGCATGATGCTTGAAAAACTTTCATATGACATAAAAAAACATAAAAATATTCAGTTATTGAGAAAATAAAAAAAATCAATTAAAAAATATGCTTTGTGAAGAAAATTACTTATGACTTGTTTTTTTCAAAGTGACTATATTACAATGCGTCTCTTTATCGCAATCTTCTTTTCATTCACTTCTACCTTCATCTTCATTTTTGTGTTCATTTTTAATACAGTTTTAATATCTTTGAAGAGAGTTTTCAAAATGCAGTTACTAACGTCAAAATAATAATTCCCTAATTCCTCTGCAGAAATTAGCAGGCGATTTATTGTCATAATTTGTGTTTACACGATTGTTTTTTCATGTGACTGGTATGATACAAACTTAAAACATGATTTTGGTACTCAGTGCTGGTGATCCAAAACATAAACAATGATTAGTTTTTGATTCTGCGTTGAATATCGGAATATGGATGAGTTAAACTTGTAAATATGAAAACAGTGTGATTAATCATACTGAGACATGTTTGAAAACATTGTTATTATCAGACGAATACAAGTTAATTGTTATTCTGTTGACTGTTTGCAGTGTACAACTTAAATTTACATTTTTAAAATCTGTCATGTGCCGAACACTCGTTGTTTCTCTTCGAAAGAAGGGTACTCTGCGCTATCTTTTAAAACTAGTGCCAATAGTGCCAAACCCTGCCATATAAACTTTAAACGCTGTTTTATGCAAAAAATACGTATTCTTTTGATTCCGCCTAATATTTTTGAGTATTACAATGAGATTATACATTATCCAATGATGAGGTTTTATTCTCCACTATTTTACAGACAACTTTCCCTTAGACGTCATCAAGATTCAAGTTACCCTTGACTCTCTAGCAAATTTCGCAACATTGCATTTTTTTCAAGAAAAACGCTAAAAAACGCTGACTGAGTACACTTTGAAAAATCATAGAAAATTTAAATTTTATCATAATGCTCTAAAAATTTGGATTCTGACACTTCAACAGTGTACAACTATAGGAAAAATATAATTGAAACGAAATTCGCATTTTCTATTTTGGGTCGATGGCCAGCGATTCCCCACAGTGCAGTGCAGTGGATATCAGCGATGGCGGAAAGCGGCCACAGCTGTGGCGTAGCAATGGATAGCGCACTAGTTGCACCGGATTCCAGCAACGATGGCAGCTGGGCCAGCTGATGCAAGGACAGTGGATACCAATGGCAGCGTATAGCGGCCACAACTGTGGCATGGCTATGGGTAGCGCACTAGTTGCAGCGGATCTCAGCATCGATAGCGGCTGATGCAGTGAGGCACTTTAGTGAAATGCAGTCCCTGTGCGATAGTGGGCACTAGTAAATGCATTCAATGAAAAGTTGACTCATTTTGACAACACGCGAGCCGTCTAGTTTTGGGTGTTATATCAGCATTTCACTGTTTACTTTATCACAACGAATACTTCGTTCGCACTTTCAGTGATAACGCAAAGATGTAATCGGAATCTTATACGATACTAAATTGAACAACAAATTGGTCTTTTCAGGATGAAATAAAAACCTGTTGATTAAACCGTTAATGTTTTCTCTTGAGTTAATTTACATTTTCAAATTTGTAAAAGTTATAAATTTTACTTTATTTCCGTGTCTCAGAACGTACTGAATTATCTTTCCCTTCAGTCATGAGAACGACATCCGAAAAAATTCCATCTCAAAATTAAAAAAATGTCAAGCCCCAACCATGACAAGCAACTTACTATATTATTGAAAATGGTCAATCCTTGTTGAAGCGCAAAATTCGATTGATCTGATTAGTCAACGTTTATTTGCTAAAAAAATGACTGACACGCAAGCAGCCAGGTTATCTTTCTTGTAAAAGTATTCTACTTCAACTTGCGGTCGGGGCTTTGCACACAACCCTCCTGTTTTTTCTAATACTTCAAATGTACCACAAGGCAGCAATGTGAGACCACTCCTTTTGTTGTTCTATTTTAATTATGTGCTATTGCTTCTGGCCCTTTGATTCGAATAAAACTGTACTGCTGTGTTAAGTACTACTGGATGTTTTATTTCTTATTAAATATATCTATTTGAAAAACCAGTTTGAAATTCGATTAAACTTACGTCAAAAAAGATGTATGAAGTTGATTTAAAAAATATACATTATACAGGGTGCATGGGAGCTCACCTAAATTTTTTTGAGGAGTGACAAAGAATCCTATTTGATGGAAAAAATCCTTCTACGCACATGGCCAAAATTTATCTACTGCAGAGTTATTCACTTGTTTCAGTTCTCGGTTTTTTGTCTCCAACAAGGTCTAGCACAAGAAGTATGATACTTAGCTCAATTCTGTTGGTATCGTTGGAAAACTGAGAAAATTACGTACTTAATAGTGTCTTGAAAACGTCGAACTAGAGAGTATGAGAAGCACTTAGAAAGAAGCAAATGTAAAATCAAATGTTTTTCGAGAACTAAACTGCAATTTTCTCTCTGAAATGTTTAATAAACATGAGTTTTGTTGTTAAACATTGAAGTCTACTCTACAAATTGTTTTTTGATACCAAGCATCTAACTCTTTTCGTTTTGCTGCTATTTTACTATAAAAGCAATAAGCTGCACCTTCATTTAGTGTTGTAAGCTTCACAGTTTTCTACTCATCTCCTGGATGTTTACGCAGACTCATCGTTGACGTCTTGCACACAGCATGCACTGCATACTAGATCAATGCTTGAAACGTTTCGTTACACAGTGGAGCAGAAAATTGTTAAAAAGAAACTAACATGAGTAGTTTTATGAACCTTTATCTCGTGATTTCTACAACGATCTTCAGCAAAGTTTTTCAAAAGGACAAGAACTCTTTTAGTTGCTGCAAGTTTTGATAGTGTTCATGTAGTTTCGAATATCTTGAAATAAATTCAGAGCTACTGCTTTATGGATAATTTGATTGAAAATAAGACCACTACTTGACGCGTTTGAGTTAGATAAACTAAGTTTATCTAGAGAATTCAGCAACTAAGAAAGTGACAGTAAAAAAAATCCAGGAGAATCAATACAACTTCAATTATTTTGTTATCAGATTGTTTTTTTTTTGTTTTAATTTATTTTATCAAGACTGACGGCAAACAAAATGATATGGTAACAAGATAACATATAAATAAGTTGACATGAAAAAAGTGATGATTTTGATTTTGTGATCTATAATAAAATCTTCCGTTCAACAAGATACCCTTTTTTCTTAACCTTAGGCGCAGTCCGAATAAATTTTTCGAGCATTCCAAGATGTTTCTCCAAGTCTGTTGCAAGTAATAGAGTCGCATCCCAAAGCAGCTCGATTGGATTTAGGTCTGAGGACTGAGCTGGCCACTGCATGTTCATCAGTTTATTGCATGAAAATCCTGCACTAAGCGCTTGCTGGTAGTGTATATGAACTCCTCAATCACTTTGAAGACTTCACTATCTAGCTCCACCTGAGTAACAACACCTCTAGCGATCTCACGTTCTCTGCCTGCTACCAAGTACATCGTTTGAGCAAAGGTGATGGTGAGCCTCCGCCTCGCCCCTCCTCACCTAAAAAAAGGTTGTTCCTTACTATAACGATGTCATCCGCAAAGCCAAGATGGCGTCGTGTCTGCACGTTGAGCGTAAACTTACAATATTTTTGGTCGAATTAAGTTAAGTAGCTTGTTGCCTAAACTAGTGGTCATTGATATATTTGGAGGCCAGTATCAGTAACATTCATCAAACAAATCTAAAGGTCGATATTACAAATGAAAACTACTCACAAACAATTTCAAACCTGCTTACATACACTAAGAGGCGGGTAAAATGTCGGCCTTCAGGGTAGGATAAGTATGCTGCCTGAAATTTTCACGAGGATGAAAAATTGAACGAATTGGGGAAAATCATTGTCTAAATGAAAATTTGTTTTCTGGAGTTATGGTTTTCAAGAACTGCGAATCCAAAAAAACTTATTTACTAATTTATCGCTGTTTGTGTTACTTAGTTATCGCTGTTTTTTTTTTTCAATAAAAATGCAGCTTTATTTTGAAAAACTATGCAATCGCTTGGAGATGACTTGGCTGTTAACTCCTAACACCGAAGTAAGCTGTTCCTGCGTTCGGCATGCATCCTTATCGAGAAATTCCTCCAATTCAGCATCTTCGAAAGTGTTTGGCCTTTCTTCACGCGAGCAGCCGACGGCAACGAAATTATCGTTTTTGAAGCAAAGGAACTAATCACGGTTAGTGCTGGGACTTTTAACCGGATATATTGGTGATCCGGTTATCCCCCAACCTCACGTAAGTAATTATTTACATAATTCTCATTAAACTATGTTCGGATACAATATCCGGATATCCGACTATCCGAAAATCCGGATATCCTGTCGGATAATATCCGGATATCCGGATATTCTAATCCGGATAGTCCCAGCACTAATCACGGTACGCTGTTTCGTTTAGAGCAGCATTTCCGTACACTTCTTACAACTCTCGATGAGCTTCAGCCGCTGTTTACTTTGATTGCAATTAGAAAAGTTATTCCTTCCGCAAACGACGATTATTTAGCAAACATCAGACACTTTCCGACAACTAAAAGTACATGACGTCATAATAAAAACACTAAAATGTCAAAGCGGTTTGTTTACCATGTGTCTGAGCTTCCAGATAAACCAATACTGATGCCTGTACTTACTGCTGACACGAGAGATTGATTGCGCACCAAATACCTGTTTCATCAGTATTTTTCTTAAACATTCATTTCAAAAAGTACAAGAAAACGATGAACTCTGGTGATTTTGACATTAAGTTACGCAATTTGTCATTAAATTATTAGACTTTACTTGAGAAAAAAGATAATCGAGGCAACTTCACCCCTGATTGATAACAAATGAATGACATGAAGAATTTGCTCATTATCGCATGCAAAATATGTTATCAGCACGTTCTTGTTGTGGACAGTTGAGTAATTAGAGAATTTTTGTGTCAGAGTAGGAGCTATTGATGAAGAGATTTCTGACAATTTGAATTGTACAATTGCTTATAACAAGTTTCATAACAGTTTGCACCAGATAACACTCGCTAGTGTATGCATCATGGAACATAGATGGACTGAGATGGACTTACACATCGTGAGTTAAATTGGACAATGTAGCAAAAACCATGCAAATAGTATCTAAATAGGTTTTAAGATTTGATGCAGATAAAAAACCTCCGGAAGGATGCTTTTTCTAAGGGAAATTAAACATTTTCATAAACAAAACACTGTATGAACATAATATACCACACGCTTCGAAACTTGCACTCCAGACCGTCTATACAATACAACCTCCTTTGAAGGTACAAAAAGCGGTCATGGTTCGCTTGAAGTGCAGCGTTGAGTGTTTATCTTCCACACGGCATCACTGTTTGAAAGCAGAACTGAGTTTTCTTCCTTCGCAAAACAACCAACACTAATTAACCCATTTTTAATTTGCCCACAAGCCCGAGCACCGTTGCTTGCAGTTGTCAACCAATCTCCCTAATGCATAATCATTTACTTCCTGTACATTTGCGCGAATGCCACACTCTGTACCTACACATGTCTTTCGGGCAAGTGTACGATTCCGCTTACTTCTGCAATGGTTTTAAGCCGCAACGCAAACATAATTACGAAGCACTCCAATTAGAGATTTTTTTTTCTCGCGCCATCTGATCTCCATATGTGATCCAGCAGGCTTCAAAAAAAATTTTCTCCCATGTCCATAGATGCATTAGTCTGTGACTCGGAACGGGACCATGGTTGGGGATAAATTTGTCGGAAATTGAAACACAATAATCAGTAAAGAGATGAAAGGCAGCTCAGGTTGAATTGCATGACCTATTATTGCACAGTGTGTTAAATTATGACCGAATTTCTGTGGGTCTGGGTGTTGATTTATTTTACCACGGTATTGTCCTACTTTGTGTCAAGGTCTACAAGTTAAGCGAGTAACATTGTAAACGTACCGCAAAAAAAAAAATCGAAATCCAGCTTACATTCCACACCACATTTTACCGCTCTGCTGAAATGCTGGTCTGGTAAGATCGTACCGGGTTATTGTGTATATGAAAATAATTTACCATAAACACAATGACTTTTATTCACACATTTGCTGCTCTAAATACCACTTTATGTAACGAAATGGTGGTCCCCATGCAGTTTCCTCTGCAATCAAGCAGCGTCTCGTTGACGACGGCATTCGGTTGGTTGCCACATGTACTGCCACTGGGATGGTGCATTTTTTGTTGTTGTTACTGTGGGACTCCAAAGCATGGAAGGTTCACCGGTATAGCAGCACAGAAGGCAGACGGGCGAAATTCGCACTGAAAGACGACTATCATTATATATTGCAGTATGCATGCAGCACTCAATGCAGCCAGCTTTTTCGCATTCGTGGTCGGCTAAAAAGTTACTATTAAAAATAAACAATTTTAATAACCGGTGCCCGTGTTGGTGCCATTATATTTTAGATACGCCCGAACTCAACCTGGTTTTTGACAGCAAGCAATCTTAGGTAGCGGCTGGTGCACGGGTTATGTTAATGCAACCTTTTACACTGCTTTGCATGCGTACCAAGAACAAAATCCCAGCGCGCGAAAGTAGTTCAGGCCAACAGACGACGTTGGCATACCGCAAATGAGGTTGAAGATTTAAAATGAGTGTTACTGTTACTACTAGTGTTTTGCATTGAAGATAGGAGATAGAAAAATGTTGAATAAAATAATTTATAGTTTTAAATTAATTTCAGAAAAGTTAAAATATCTAACAGAGAGTCGCCCCACTGTGTCATGGCTCGAAACTCTACTCGTGGTTTATTGCTCCTCCCGACCTCACACGTTCATCTCACATTTCCAGCTGCATCGTATCAAGCTTATCCGGTTCGAAAAATTCTAGTTCAATCCATCTTGTTTCTAAACCGAAACCAATAAAACATGCTCCCAAGGTGCACCGACAACACTTGCTCTGCATTTTTCGAAGCAAGCAAGGTTTTTTTCTCTCTCTACTTGCATCCTGCCAGAGTCAGCACAGGGTTTCGAAGCGTGACTACGATTCAAAATCTTCTCGGACCGTAAAACCGGGTCCTGGCAATCGCAGCGCGACCTCCGATCGCTTTTTAATGGCTGGAAATCCAAACCGTCACTTTATTACCACCGCGTTACGGGACTTTCCACCCCGTCCATGGTCTACGAGCTCCGAGCGTCGAGTTGATTGCAGTGCGAGACCCACCATAACCGCTCTGTCGGAGAAAGAAAGGGTAGCTACATAAACATGTCGATTGCATCTCCAACCATCGCCGTCGCTGTCGTTGTGGTTTGCTGTGCAGAGGATGAGACGGGGAGAAGTTGGTCCTCTACTGCCTGCTTATGATCGAACGAAATTGCTGATGCTCGTGAGCTTTTATTTACTTAGACACGATTGTGCCTGCCCTGGCGAGGAGCCGAGCTTCGAGATCGTTCGCTGGCTGGCTTTATTTGCGTTGTAAAGATTAGCTAATTTATTGAAAACAACGCCGGCACGATTTAGTAGAACAAACAAGTAGTCAGTGCACGCGGCAACCAGGAAAAAAAAACTGTGCTCTCACGAGTGACATTTGCGATTTGAGGTTTACGGCTGCAGCATCCCGTTTCATGTTGGCCGATGGGACACGTAGAAGTTTGCGAAATACATTGAACGATTTTGATGGGTTTTGCTGGAAGCATGAATTTCAGTTTCGATTCAATTTGAATTGTCCCGTCGAAAAGGTAGAGAAGTTTAATTACCTATTGTTGTTATAAGTAAAGTGCAAAATGATGCTCATTATAATCAATTTAACGCAGTCTGGACCGAGTTCATTGAAGCTTGGGCCGCATTAGCGCCTTCAATTAATAATGCTACAGCCACTTGCTTCCTTCTTGGGCATAGCCGTGCGCACGGGGGAGGTTTTTTTTTTATTCAACTCCGCAGAATCGATAAGAAAGTTGAAAAATGTCATGAAATGCGGCAATACAGGCACAGAATAAATGTTAGGTTAGCACAATCAAGAATTTACGCTAGGAGTTCTAAAGCTCTGCGTAGCACAACATTTACTGATGTAGATCATAAAGTATAATTTCGATAGGAGATATCTGAAGCCTTAAATTGTAAATGAATATCAAAGCAGTGAAAATAAAAATAGAAGTAAAGAAGGAACCATCCATACTTTATCGGGCGCTTACAACTGTGGGCCATCAAAGAATTAGGAAGTTCAGAAAACATAATGTTAGGCAGACAATTTGGAAATTTATTCAAGACACTTTGTAAGTTGGAAAAAAAAATCTGAAAATGATGAAGACAAAAATAAATGAACAACAGAGCGAAAACAGTAATAATCGAGAAAGAAAAAAAAAATTGAGTGTAAATAAGTAACCAACCTTCGGGAATCAACAGGTAGAAATATTGAAATTAAATTTCCGATGCATAGTTGTACTTAAAACTCATCTGACACTTAGTCCTAGTGATTGGATGTGATGCAAACGCCCATCACACGATTTGGGCCAGCATAGACATCAACAACAGGGGTGAGTACCTTTTAGACTTTATATCATCACAAGGGATAGATATATGTAATAAGGGGGATAAACCAACTTTTGTAAATGTATTAAGACAAGAAGTTCTTGACCTTACACTATGTAGTCCGGTGATATCCGGCAGAATAAAAAATTGGCACGTATCAGATGAAGAATCTTTATCTGACCACAAGCAAATCTTATTTGATTATGAAGCAAATCAAGAACGCACTGAGTTCAAAAGGGACCCCAGAAAAATAAACTGGGAGCTTTATAATTCAAAGCTAATGGCAGCTTTGAACAGCTTCGGAGGATGTTCCAAATCATACAGAGAGTTGGAAGAAAATTCCAAATATCTCTCAAATTTGATCCAACAGTCTTACCTTGATTGCTGCCCTGCAAAGATACGCTCTACAAATAGAGAAGTACCTTGGTGGAATCAATCTCTACGAAAACTTCGGAAAAAAACTCGGAAACTCTTCAACCGGGCTAAACGAACCCAACAGTGGGACGAATACAAGCAATCCCTCACCGCCTATAATAAAGAAATAAGAAGATCTAAAAGGATTCACTGGAGGCATACATGTGAAAACATTGAAAATACTCCAACAGCCGCCAGGCTGCAAAAAATCCTTGCGAAAGATCACTCAAATGAGTTGGGTACTCTAAGAAAAGAAGATGGTTCTTGTACTAGCTCTGCTAGAGAAATATTAGAGTTAATGATGAAAACACACTTTCCTGGGTCGATCATTAACTCAAGTGAAGACCAAAGTACATCTGTATCAAGTACTGGAAATCTTATAACCAGGACAGAAATTCACGAAACAGTGAATACGATGACTGGGCTAGTAAGAACTAGGGATGATGCAATTACTTTGGCCAACCAAATTTTTACCGAAAGTAGAGTTGAATGGGCAATAGACTCCTTTGAACCCTTCAAGTCACCTGGTAGAGACGGAATCTATCCGGTACTACTACAGAAAGGTAAAACAGTTCTGATGCCCATTCTAACACAACTCTTTCAATCCAGCTTAATTCTAGGCTATATTCCGGAAGCGTGGCGACAAGTACGGGTTATTTTTATCCCTAAGGCCAACAAAAGGAACAAATCTCTGCCAAAATCCTTTAGGTCAATTAGCTTATCGTCAGTCGTTCTCAAAACAATGGAAAAAATAATCGGTGAGCACATCAAATCATCATATCTTTCTAAAACTCCTCTTAGTAAATATCAATTTGCTTACCAGGAGGGGAAATCGTCGGCAACTGCACTCCATACTATAGTTACAAAACTAGAAAAATCTTTTGCTGCAAAAGAAATTTCCCTTACGGCGTTCCTTGATATTGAAGGGGCATTTGATAACTCGTCTCATGACTTAATGGCTGCTGCAATGGAGAAACGTGGTTTTGACAATTGCATTATTCATTGGATAAGCGAGATGTTATCAAAAAGAGAAATAGCAGCAAGCCTTGGTAGCTCTAATATAAGTGTAACAGCTATAAAAGGGTGCCCACAAGGAGGGGTGATATCTCCTCTGCTGTGGTCATTAATAGTTGATGATCTTCTAAAAAAATTGATGGAAGAAGGCTTTGAAGTAGTTGGATTTGCTGATGATATTGTCATTATTGTTCGTGGCAAGTATGATGATATCATCACAGACCGAATGCAAACTGCCTTAAACATTATTTCCTCGTGGTGCGATAGGGAAGGCTTAAATGTAAATCCTTCAAAAACCACTATCGTCCCATTTACACGTAGAAAAAAGACTAGGCTTAATGATATTATGCTAAAAGGTGAGCTTCTTAAACTCTCAGATAACGTCAAATACCTTGGAGTAACTCTTGACAAAAAACTTAACTGTAATACACATCTAGAGCAGGCAGTAAAAAATGCTACAAATACTCTATGGATATGTAATAAAACTTTTGGTAAACAATGGGGACTCAAACCGAAAATGATCCATTGGATATATTCGGCTAT
This sequence comes from Wyeomyia smithii, assembly GCF_029784165.1. NCBI lineage: Eukaryota > Metazoa > Arthropoda > Insecta > Diptera > Culicidae > Wyeomyia > Wyeomyia smithii. Next base: position 204,719,704 of record NC_073695.1, on the reverse strand, counting down.
AGTGAGACCCAGACACCTATGCTTCACTAGTCTGGTGGACAAAAACAAGGGAGAAAGGTGCTCAAGATAAGTTGGAAAAACTTCAACGGCTAGCCACTCTCTCAATAACGGGTGCAATGAGAAGCACACCCACCAAGGCATTGGAAGCTCTACTGTTTATGCTTCCACTGCATCAATTCATACAATTAGAAGCCGAAAAGAGTGCCTTACGGATCAAAAGATCATTAAGGCTCTTTAAGGGTGATTTAACGGGTCATCTAGGTATTCTAAAAACTATTCGTATCAATCCCCTAGTGATAAACAATGAAGACCGGATGGAGAAAAGATACAATTTTGAAAGACGATTTCGAATGTTTGAACCTGAGCGTGATGTTTGGGAACGCGGTGGTCCTGATCTCCGCCCAGGATCAATCATTTTCTACACAGATGGTTCAAAAATGAACAATCGAGTGGGAGCAGGAGTAACTGGCCCAGGAATAGACCTGTCAGTTCCAATGGGCCAATGGCCAACTGTCTTCCAAGCTGAAGTCCAAGCAATACTAGAATGTTCTGAAATATGCCTACGCAGGAAATACAGACACTCAAACATTTGCATGATGTCCGACAGTCAAGCAGCGTTGAAGGCTTTGAAGTCTGCGACATGCACATCAAAACTAGTTTGGGAGTGTGTTCAATCACTCCACTGTGGAATAGATGGGAACGAAAGAGCCGATGAATTGGCAAGACTTGGATCGTCTCATCAGTTCATAGGACCAGAACCCTTCTGTGGTCTATCCGCTTGTTCCCTTAGAATGGAACTAAAAGCATGGGAAACTCTGAAAGTGGAATCCAACTGGACAAACACCTTCATCGGTAGGCAGTCGAAACGGTTCATCACTCCGAACGTTTCTATGACTCGTAAAATACTGGATCTTTCAAAAAAAGATCTAAGCACGTATACTGGTTTAATAACAGGGCATTGTCCGAGCCGTTATCATTTGAAGGTTATGAAAAAACTTCAAGATGATACATGTTAAGTATGTGGCATGGAAAAAGAAGACTCGGAACATCTGTTATGCCGATGTCCGGCAATTTTTATCAAAAGATATAAGTTCTTCGAGAGAGGTCTTCTGGAACCCTCTGAAATCTGGAGAACAAATCCCAGTACGGTTGTGCGCTTCATACGAAGTATAACACCAGACTGGACTAATGCTATTGGCCAGACTATAACGACCACTTCCAATAGTGATACGTTATCCTGAATAAGCAAAATTAAAAAGGGGGAATATGTCACAAAATATCAAAAAATTGGTCGCAGTGACGAAAATACCCAACACGGAAAAAAAAATAGTCCTAGTGAATTAAAAGCTTATTTACAACAAAGTCGATCTAAATAACCTATTTTCAAATCGATGGCTGGGTTCGTTAAATACAAACAAGTATTCAGCAATAATGAAATTTACTAGATTAGAATCTACAACAAAGGTGCATAAAAATGTGTAGAGATCAGCCTTGCAAGCCTTCACTACCATGAAAGGATTTTCAGTTGAAATTGAAATCTTTGAATTTCATCTTTTAACGAACGAGCTAAGAATGAAAGAGACTTTCAGCTTAGCTAAAATCTAGTCATTTTGACATTAAATCAGACATCTCATTTCTTGTAATGACCGGACTTACGTTGAAAATGGACACCGTTGACGCTGTAGGTCGTTTCAACTTGAGACAGTGAAAATGCGGTTTTTGTCACTTTCGTTCGCAGTGTCGAAAATGAGCAGCACTGGTAGAGGTTAAAAGACAACAATCCATTGACTAGGGGTATTGTTGTATGACCCATATTTGATTTAGTGCTAGTCAAATATGTTGCCCAAATTAAGGTGTGATGGACATTGATTCCGATTCCAGTTAGGCTCAACTCGTTTTATAAAGTCTAATACTGTACCATGATCTGTTTGCTGAAGCGATCGAAATAGCCACCACACCAATATCTTGAGCTCAAACTTCGCTTTTCTTGCATACTATTGGGTATAGTATCCAAATCGTCTGTACCCTAGTAACAATAATGGTTTTATCAAAGTTTTATAGCGCTTAATACAGCCAAAACAACGCTATAAAGCTTCTGGCATGGACTGTAATATCGCCTGTCTCCTCCATGGCTGGGTCAAATCGACGTTGAAGTTCCCTAAAAGCAGATTATTTTGTGTTATGCTGCATTTTTTTCTAGCAAACTTGAAGAGTTGAAAAGAACTCAATGTCTCTGCAAAGCGTGGGGAATATTTCACAACATGTTGATTGTCTTTAGTTGACCATAATCATCCTACTTCATCTTAGTCCTGTGCTTCACCAGATACAGGTATCGACCCTTTGAGTTCTTATTAATATATCCAATGTTCCAGAGAAATGTTGTTTGTCGGATAAGACAACTTGCTTCGAATGATGAGAATATTTTATCAATGACCGCATCAAAGGCACTTTAACTAGAAAGTAAGTGAGTAAGTTTGGACTGAGGTATTTATAAGGTAAACTATCCTTCTCAATAAGAGCGATATAGTTCCCAATTAGTTTATAATCAGCAAACGATTGTTCATCAGAAAGGTGTCAGCTTATAATCTTTTTGGCACAAGCAGATCGAGAGATCGAAAACTTTTTCACGGGAGCAGTTGATAAAATTTACGACCAAAAGTCATCTCTCACGTTTGTCAATTCTCCAGAAACTATTTGGACTGGGCCTTTCTTTTAATTTAAATCTTGAAAATTTTGAAAATCTTAAAAATCTTGAAAATCTTGAAAGTTTTGAAAATCTTGAAAATCTTTAAAAACCTGGCCTATCTCGAATGTCTTGAATATATTGAAAATCTTTAAATTTTTGTAAATCTACAAAAATTCAAAAACTTTCAAAATCATAAAAAAAATTAAAACTTTAAAAATTTTGAATATTTTGTAGTTTGAATAAACCCCGCTCAACGAAAACCCCACACACATCTATGCCTTGTTCAATTGCAAAACGCAGCTACAGTATGCAAATCAAACCAATGCACTCGGTACACGTTATTCAAATTCAAATAATCCTCCTATCGCTGCTCCGGTGATTCAATTATCATTTGTTGCAGCATCATTCGTACCTAACTTGCCCCTTTGTTGCCTCGGGCTGACAGTCGGTTTCTATTAGCGTCCGGAAAGGGCAACCATAGAGCGATGGGGACCTAGAAATGAACGACGATTTGTGACAACCGCGTACTTTTGCTGCAGGACAGCTTAGCCGCTCAATTTGGGTGGAAACCGCAACGCGTTGATGGCTTTATAGCACTAGAGCGATGACGAAATTGTCGGCTAACAGCAGTTCATTGGTTGGATCAATGCAATCATTCATTATCTGTCGCTATATTGCTACAAGTACAAGAGTGTTCAAATCCGCTTGAAGGTTATGCGCCCGACTAGGACGGACTAGGATTGAAAGGTTAAACCTCTCAGTGTCGACAGCATTATGCAACGAAAATCCGGCTGCTTCGGGAGGTGTTTGATGGGGGTCGTTTACCAATCTCCATTGTTGGCGAAATCAAATAACATTTCGCCGCTTTGATATTGGTAACAAACACGGAGCGAACAATAGTTTTGCAAATATTCGGACGAAGAATGGTAAACATTTTTTGCAACACACGCGCACAAAGCAAAACCTCCTGCTATGAACATCAAAGTAAATCCCCAATTTTCATCGAATCAACCGAGCTATCTTCGCAAACAAGCCACACTCGATGATGATATTTTTTTCTCCAGAGCATAAATAGGCTCGTTTGAGGAAAATTTGGAACTTCTAAACGAAAGGAAACCTTCAGTAGATGTGGCAGAAAATCCGCTAAAGTTATCCTTCGCCTTGGTGACAGTAACAAGAATGGCACAGTTCTTTCCATCTGACCCTCTCTGTCTTCTATTCAGCTGCACAGAGAGCCCGACCAATCGGGGTCAAATTCGAACCGCAGCAGTAGAGTCACGAATCGAAAATCATTCGTTCGATAATCGAAAAAGCTGCTATTCAAATCCAATTTCGGCTTGTATCCGATGATGCTGGTGAAGTTGATCAGGGTTGGACGGGGTAAGAGAGACTAGTTGGAAATTTTTTCTCAGCTACAATTTTGTTAGTGTTATGATTTGATATATTTCTGTATTGCGTTTTGGCTCATGATCTTTAAAATGAAAATGAAGCTTCAAGTTTAAGCTGCGAGATAGAAAGAGCTAGTCTGAACGCAAAATTGGTGCACTTTGCGTTCTTTACTTCACTTCACTAAAAAGTTATGGAACGTTCAGAATTTTAGTATTGAGATAAAACAAATGCACAAAATTGTTACACCAGCAGATGTTGGTTTTGCTTGAATGCAGTTTATTTTTCATTTTAACAGGATTCATTTTAATTGGATATGAGGAACTAATAATGAAACAAAAAGCCGCTCAACTTTTGTTGATCTTTAATATGCAAAGTGATAAAAATTACTATAGGTAAACACTACTCAATAAACTTCAACTTTTTTCAATAGTTTTTCAATTTTATAAAAATAAAACACACACCATTGCTTAGTTTAACAACCTCCTCTAGGGCCCCCGAATTTTTATTTAATTGTTACAGAAACCCGCCGCTCCTATAGACGAATTGGCGCGCGGAATCCTTCAGAATCCATTATTCCGTGCATTGAATGCAAATAACTACCGGTTTTATTCCACTCTTTTTATTGCTTAAACGCTGCAAAATCCAAACGAAATTTTAATTGAGTTCATAAATATTTCCGCCGCTTAGCGAACTCGCGTGCAGGTTCCATTAAATGCGTGGATAATCGGACGTGCTTCGAATTCATTTATCACAAATATGCGAGCTAATTGAAAAGCCTCTGACAGAAGCATCAAGTTTTGTATGTAAAACAAGCAGCACGTTTCCACTGACCGCTGAAAAGTTATTGCTTAGTTTATAAAAAAATCTACATTTTATTACCCTAGAAGCAGCGATAGATAAAACATGAGTTTTCGCATCAACTAAAATTAACAACAAGCAAAAAGTCTAGCTGTACTAAATGCTTGTGTTCCCGCATGTGGTTCGTGAAGCAACTACTACGTTAATTAACAGGAGACACGTTGAAGTTTTTTGTCATTCCTATATTTTTCTTAGCAGTGTGACGCATAGCACGAATTGCTCACCATATTGTACGTCTCGGTTTTAAAACTTCAACATCAAATTATTTCACACGATAAGTTGCCACTAACAACAAATTTAAATTTGGCTCGATTGAAGTTGAAACACCAACAAAACTCCCCCTCTGAGCCAAAAGCGTAAGCGCAGTGGGACGCTGCTGGTTGGTTGGCTGTTGTTCCTCGCAACTCGATGATTTTTGTGCAAGGATTGGAAAGCAAAGCAATATTAATTTCGGTGCGGATTTCTGCGCTCATTTGTTTCCACGAGTAAACACGACACGATGCTGTCTTGTTAGTTTGGTTGCTGTAGAAAGTTGTTTGCGTTGCGATACGAGAGGATTCTCGCGCGAACACGAGCACAAGTGGATTGAATAAGTTTTCCCTTTTGTTGTTTCAATGTGCACTTTTTAAGGTCCGCGTGCATTAAGCTTAACGAATTTTCCTGATAGTTCGGATTAGTTATTTCGCTAGTTTCGGTGGGAAGTTTGAACTTTGCCCCAGCGAATAGTGTTAGGGGCCATCCACATACCACGTAGACAGCTTTAGGGGGGGGGGGGGGGGGGGGTTGGGTTATGTCGATGGTCCATACAATTTTTTTAGAATTTATATGGGCAGTTGTCCACGGAGGGGTAGGGGGGGGGGGGTCAAAATCGTTAAAAATCTGTCCACGTGGTATGTGGATGGCCCCTTACCTATCAATGGAGCTTGTTAACATATGTTGCAAAATTGTACAAGTATCTCTCTTGAAGAGAAAAAAACTACAGTAAGGTCAATTTCTATAAATGCAGATTAACTTGATTATTTCAACAGGAATAAATAAGTTCACAAACTGCTCTTCTGTAGGTAAATTAGTTTCTAGTGCTTTTTAGGTATTATCAGTTGAGCTGTATCGATGAAATAGAACGACTTATTTTATATTATCTGACATGATGAGTGACGAAACGGGACTGCTCAGCTGAAAATTCACCCAACGCACAGAACATTCTAATAGTCGGAATCTCTATAAGAATTATAACTTTATACTGTCGTAAAGACAAAAATAGTTAGTTTCAGGAAAAGATATGATTATGTTGCAGTGTTGAATTTTTCTAAAAAAACGTTAGGGATCTTTATTTTTCGGACAAGTCTTGTTGATAACAATTCCAAATGATGCATCAAACTCTTGTTTGTGATTATCAATAACAAGGCTAGAATTATTCATTTTCGGTTTACAACCGATATAAATTTTCGTAAAGACGTTCTTTAACGCGTATTCACCTCTAATTTGTTCTCATTTACATATCAATTTAGTGAATTGAAGCCTTGTGCTAAACGAATCACAGTCTCCAAGTAAAAAAACCAAGATTTACATTTGAGTTCATTTTTTCTCATTCAATTGTTTAACTTATTAAACATAATAAATATGATGGATCCTAATAGATTACTATGCGGTACGTAAACAAATCAATATCTTTAAAATAAATCATTTGCGTTGTATTACGCTGAATTGAATGAATATGAAACCTATTCTGTGCACACAGTAGACTGCTGATTGGATTCTAGAGTGAGGTTATGGAAGCATGTCTCATTCATTCTCACATATCAATGTAAAAATTCGTTTTTATTACAATTAAACTGTCGAAACATTTTTTTAATGTCTCTGGAATGTCAGCTATCTGTTTTAAATCTACTCATCAATCATTCCAAATTATTTAGCGGAATTTGTTATTGCTTCTGGCGTTTTTTTACTTATGGCTTTGACCTGGTCCCCGTGATTCTGTGGTTAGCGATGTCGGTAGGCTAGTTCTCCCACACGGTTATGATGTAGGGTTCAATTCTTGATCAGGTGGAGGAGCTTTTCGAACTGGAAATATTCTCGACTCAGCACACGTTGTACTTATCCTTCAACATGCAAAATGTGCCAAAAACAATATCGATAACGAATTCTCTCAACTAATCTAGTTGATCGAGACCGCATTAGCCCCCAGGCATGTGATATTGTTTGACCTATGAAGTTTGACTTTCAACTTTTGACTATAGACTACATGCTTATAAATTCATTCTTTTGACTTTCAAACTTAAGTGTTAACTTAGACTTTCAACTTTCGATTTCAGCAGCCATTTGTATTTTAAATCAGATAATTTTTTTGTATTCCTTAGAAAACTTCACGCAAGAAACAGCTATCACCCCGCAGTAACATGAGTCACTCTTGGACTTTAGACATAAGACTTAAGACTTTAGACTTTGGACTATGGACTTTAGACTTTAAAATTTAGACTTCAGACTATAGACTTTAGATTTTAGACTTAAGGCTTTATACTTTAGAATTTAGACTCTAGACTTTAGATTTAGACTAAAGAATTAAGACTTCAGACTTCAGACTTCAGACTTTAGACTCAAGACTACAGACTTTAGACTTTAAACTTTGGATTTTAGACTTCAGATTGTAGGCTTTACTGTAGTCTTCAGAATTTATATTTGAGACTTTAGACTTTGGACTTTGGACTTTAGATTTTAGCCTTAATACTTAAGACTTTAGACATTGGACTTTAGAATTTAGACTTAACACATAAGACTTTAGACATTAGACTTTATACTTTAGACTTCAAATTTTAGACTTTAGACTTTAGACTTTAAACTTCAGACTTGAGACTTGAGACTTAAGACTTTAGGCTTAAGAGCTTAGACTTTAGACTTTAGACTTTAGACTTTAGAATTTAGACTACAGATTTTAGACGTATGACTGTAGAGTTTAGAGCTTAGACTTTAGAGTTTAGACTTAAGACTTTAGACTCAAGACTTCAGACTTAAGGTTTTAAACTTTAGATTTCAGACTTTAGACCATAGACTTTACTGTAGTCTCCAGAATTTATATTTGAGACTTTCGACTTTGGACTTTGGACTTAAGACTTTAGTTTTAGACTTTAGACTTTAGTTTTAGACTATAGACTTTAGACCTTAGACTTTAGATTTTTGACTTGAGACTATGAATTAGACTATAAAGCTCAGACCTTAGACTCAAGACTGTAGACTTTGTACTTTGGACTTTAGTCTTTAGAATTTAGATTAAAACGTTAAACTTAAGACTTTAGTCTTTAGATTTAAGAGTTTAGACTTTAAACTTTAAACTTTGGATTTTAGACTTCAGACTTTTGACGTGAGACTGTATACTTTAGACTTCAAACTTTAGACTCACGACTACAGACTTTAGACTTTGAACTTTGGATTATAGACTTTAGACTGTAGGCTTTACTGTAGTCTTCAGAATTTATATTTGAGACCAGACTTTGGACTTTGGACTTTAGACTTAAGATTTTGAACATTAGACTTTAGACTTCAAACTTTAGACTTTAGACTTCATACTTTAGATTTAATACTTTAGGCTTAAGAGCTTAGACTTTAGACTTTAGACTTTAGAATTGAGACTTCAGATTTAAGACTTAGGACTGTGGAGTTAAGAGTTTAGAGTTTAGACTTTAGACTTTGTACTTTAGACTTTAGACTTGAGACTTTAAACTTTAGACTTCAGACTTCAGACTTTATGTTTTAAACTTTAGATTTCAGACTTTAGACTATGGACTTTACTGTAGTCTCCAGAATTTATATTTGAGACTTTCGGATTTGGACTTTAGACTTTAGAATTTAGTTTTAGACTTTAGACTTTAGACTTAAGACTTTAAACTTAAGACTTTATACTTTGGACTTTAGATTTTAGACTTAAGACTTCAGATTTTTGACTTAAGACTTTAGATTTCAGACTTCAGACTTTAGACTTGAGACTTTGAAATTTAGACTTTAGACTTTAGACTTTAGACTTTAGACTTTAGACTTTAGACTTGAGACTTGAGACTTAAGAGCTTAGACTTTAGACTTTAGACTTTAGACTTTAGACTTTGTACTTTAGACTTTAGAGTTAAAATTTTGGACTTTAGATTCCAGACTTCAGACTTTAGGTTTTAAACTTTAGATTTCAAACTTTAGACTATAGACTTTACTGTAGTCTCCAGAATTTATATTTGAGACTTTCGACTTTGGACTTTAGACTTTAGAATTTAGTTTTAGACTTTAGACTTTAGATTTTAGACTTTGGACTTTAGACTTCAGACTTCAGACTTCAGACTTTAGACTTTAGACTTTAGACTTAAAACTTTAGGCTTAAGACTTTAGACTTAAGACTTTAGACTTAAGATTTTAGACTTAAGACTTTAGACTTAGGACTTTAGACTTAAGACTTTAGACTTAAGACTTTAGACTCTTGACTTTAGACTTTATACTTTAGACTTTAGACTTCAGATTTTAGACTTTAGACTTTAGATTTCAGACTTCAGACTTTAGACGTTAGACTTTGGAATTTAGACTTTAGACTTTAGACTTTAGACTTCATACTGTAGACTTTAGACTTTGGACTCTGAACATTAGACTTCAGACTTTAGACTTTAGACTTAAGACTTTATATATTAGACTATATACTTTAGACCTTAGACTTTAGATTTTAGACTTTAGACTTCAGATTTTTGACTTGAGACTATAAACCTTAGACCGTAGACTCCAGACTTTAGAAATTAGACTGTAAATCTTAGACCTTAGACTCAAGACTTTAGACTTAAGACTATATACTAGATTTTAAACTTAAGACTTTAGACTTCAGGCCTTAAACTTTAAATTTTAGATTTTAGACTTCGCTTTAGACTTCAGAATTTATATTTAAAACTTTCAACTTTAAACCAAAAACTAAAGACTTTAGACATACGACATTAGATTTCACACTATAAATTTCAGACTTTAGGCTTCAGACTTTAGAAAGTCGAGTCTGAGAGAAATACTCCTGTTTCCCGATTCTTCTCCCTGTCCTTTATTACCCTATCGCTCCTAAATGCGTCGCTTTACACTTGGGCCCATGGGTGTCAAGGTATCTGTTAAGCACTGAAGAGACAATATATTTTACTATGCATGACAAGTTTGCATCAACTGTTTGAAATTCTATGATTACATTAATTCTGCTTTTAGGAAAGAGGCCGGTGCATCTCCCCCACTCATGAAAAGTAAGTTTTCTTCAAATTAGCACTGACGAAGGCGCTAAGTAAGCGATGAAATACGTATATGCAAGTGATAAATGAAAAGTGATAGAATTAAATAGTGAAAGTGGAAAAAAGTGTAATGTGAAGTTTTCTGGGTCATCTGGAAAAGATGACTCACACTGGCGTACTTATTCCTCTATAGTTAATTAAATGTATGGTTTTGAGATGGATCTTTTATTATTGCGTTTCTTATGAAGGACAATCCTGACGTTGTTCTGTTTCAAAGTTGTTATGTCCAAAGTTGCTATTTCTACATGATTGCAAATGTTTTTCATTCTTCTGACTTTCGATTTCTAATTTTACTTTAGCTTTCATTTCCGACTTTTGACTTCTGATGTTTCATATTAGCTAATGACCTTAGGCTTTCGTTTTTGCTTTTTTGTCTTCCAACTTCCGAAGTTTAAGTTTCAGCCTTTGAATTTTTACTTCTAAGTTTTGACTTTTATCTTTCGATTTCAAAAATTTAACTTTTGACATTTAAACCTTATTTTTGTTTTCTGTAGTTTCACTTTTAACTTTGGTTCATAAATTTTGCTTTGGGTATTATTTGTGACTTTCAATTAACTTTTGGAATTCAGCATTTGTCTTCTGACTATTGAATTACGGATTTTGAATTCAAAATAGGGCCTTTTAACTTTTACTTTCTGACTTTCATAATTTGACTTTTGTCTTTTAAATTAAAAAATTGGAATAAGGAATATTGGCTATTAATGTTTAACTATTTACTAATGATCTAAAACTTTCGACTGTTTATGGCTGCTGATTTGCGATGGTTTTCAATATCTCTTGGTAAGCATTTCAACCAATTTTTTATGACATTCTTCTGATCTTTTTATTAGTTTTCTTGACTTTTTCAATTATTTACTGACTTTATAATTTTCTGTTATAAATTTCTCATTGTGATTCGCTCTATGTTTAATGGACTGTTTTGAAAACCTCGGATATATTTTTGTAAGTTTATGTTTGATTTGTGATATTTAAGGCACTTTCTTTCGTTTATTTTTCTTAAGATAATAGCTATACGATTGTTTGTCACTAGTTTAATATTGTGAAGATTTTCCGATTATCTAATAATTATTATGTATTTTTACTTGAATGTTTCTAGAATTATAAACTCTTTATAAAATTTGAATTAAGGATTTTTTGTAATTACAACTATGATTTATTTATACAGGTCGGACTCGATTATCCGGAGTTTTGAAAAATACTTCAATCCGGATAACCGAATCCTCCGGATAATCGAGTCGATTTTTTTATTTAAATTAATTTTTCTTTACTCATCGAGAACAGTTATTTTGTTTGTCAAATGTAGAACATTTAATCATAATAAGATGAATCAATCGTGTTACCTCTCTTTTTGCAATCAATTACGCAGTAAATAGCGCGAAATACTGCATTCAATTCGGAATTTGAAGAGAGAATCGACATTCTATCGACACACGTTTTTACAATAGAGACCAAATCTCACATCGAGATAGCTGAAATCTGTAGTGTCCCCCAAGGAAGTCATTTGAGTCCATTTATTGTGTAATTGATCGTTATGATGGACAATCCTGATGTTGTTTTGTTCCACAGTTGTCATGTCCAATATAAATATTTCTACTTTATTGCGAATGTGGTTTGTTGACGTTCCTGATCCTGATTTTAGTACCTCATCTCATCACCAAAATCATTTCTTACTTGAATGTTACATTTTTTTTACAGAGTGAATATAATTCAAATTACTAGTGTTAGTGATTCAGACTACAAAGCCATATAAATATGTAGTCTTAGGAGGAATTCGTGCCTAATTAGTAACACTATTGTTTGAATTTTGTTTTGAATGTTCGCATCATTTGCGTTCACATAATACAGGTAAAATCATGACATGTACCAGCTGGCACTTTTTCCACGATCCTCTATTCACTTTCTACCCGATCTGCTTATGCCCAAGTCCACAGCGATTGAGATCCCACTTGCTCACCGAATGAATCATTATCATCATTGCTGCTTCGTGCGAGTGCACTCCTGCCTCTATTAAGATTCCTTCGGCACTTGACGTCTCACAGTTATCTCAATGATCATCCCATAGGTAAGCGCAGGCATACGACGAGGGACACGACAACACGAGAAGAATTGGTGTCAAAATCCACTCAATTCGGACTTATCGTCAGCGCACCCCCACAACTTCGGTCGGTGATGTGCACTTGTTCAACGGCGTCCGGAGCGAAAGCGCTTCTTTTGTCATTCAAAGCAGCCAAGTTGTTTTCATTTGTTCCGATGAATGGTACTTACAAATTCAAACCACATTCGCTCATTTGCCTACCGTACCAGCGCGAAGGAGAAGGCAGGCTGCTAGGGTTGAGGAGCCGTTCAACTGGTTCAGGGTACCGTCCGGGTGTGGGTTGCGAGCGGCGATAACGTGGGACAATAAATCACTATTTTATCGCCGTTTAGAGTTAGAGCCTCAGTGATCCGACACATAAGCTAGCTATTAGGATGCCGACTTGGTTTGAGATTTGCGAATGCCGGAGAGTCCACCTGGGGACCGGCAATAACCTGTCAACAGTCAGTCGAGTCAAACGCGCGCACGTTACGAGTTCCTTTGTTCCTACTGCGGCTGACTGCAAACTTGACGACCGGTCGTCGCTCGTTTATTGTGTGCTTGGAATGAGCTTGCGGATTTGTAGACCACCCTGTCAATCCAGCACCAGCAGCGAACATCTCGTCGGTAACTATGAGCTCATGTCCGTATGCAAAGATATGTATGTTGGACCCGTCCTTCCTGCCGTTCCCACCCATACGTGGTGTACGGGCCCGCTTGGTGTGTGCACATTTCACGCGAGTATTCGATTTCAACAACAAGTCAAACATTGTCTCTCGGTCTTGAGTTTTCGATGGACTGGGAAAACTTTTGCTTTTCAGATCCGTTCCGCTCCTCAGCACGGATTGTACTTTGGGTGTGTTAACTGCGCCCGAAAAGCACCGGACCGCTCGGAGCGTTACTACTCGGATGCTGCTAATGATTCAAGTATGCAACCAAATACAGAACCGTGCTGTATCGGATATTCGATTCTGGGATTCGGCTTAATTTCTGGTTTCGCCTTCTTACGCTTCAAGAGGTGCTGATTGGTTTGGAACGGTTTGCCAGTCATCAAGTGTAATCGACGTTTTGTGCGCATATGATTTGCCGATTCGGTTGGGTCGGATCGATGGAATGTCGAGAGTGCGCACTCAAGTGAACAAATTATGTGATTCAGCGGAAAGAAAACAGGTATAATATATGTATTCGAGTATGAGTTATTCATTTGACTGTGATCGGTGAAATCAGAACAGACAGCAATCGATAATTTGGCCACATCATTTGAATAATGGATTGGTTTAATTTGAAATGAAATACAGCATACATGTGAAGATCAATTCAATCGTAAACAGGTTATTCAAAAAAAAAAAAAAACAGTCACAAGATGATATTCAAGACCCGACTGTACGTTTGACGCAGGACTAAGATTGGTAGAAATAATTAGTTTGCTCTTAAAGCTTAGGTTTCGATAACTCAACCCTTTTGCTGGTAGTTTGGTCACTCGCAGTCCGCCAAATTTTATTAATATTATTAACCTATGATATTTTTTACATACCCGCGGGTAGATGATGTAAATTGCCACACATCAAAATGTTGAATTCTATCCATAAATCAGTAGAAGACAACCGAAAAAGCACAGTACTTATGGGTGAAAATTTAGTCAATACAATTATATTTCTAACAGAAATTTATACAGATTTTCAAGACGCTGCGAAAAAGGAAGCTTTACGAAAAAAGTATGGAGTGGTGATATTCAGAACCTACAAAATGCTTCAGAAATGTTTCAAAATGCTTCAGAACACCCAAAATCAAATTCAGATATAACAATAAAAATCCGAAAAATTAAAAAAAACTGTTAATATTTCAATATATATGAACATTGATTAATTGGTCTCAGAACATAATAAATCAGGAGGCACCAACAGTAAGTAACCAAAAGCACGGGAGAAAATAATAAATTACTAAATCCTCAAAACTATCTTAGAGCGGCTTCTAGGAGTTTTTCAAAGCAAATAATTGCAATGCTGAATTTGTAAATATTTCCATCCCATACAAAATTCTTGAGGTTTTTTACGAAAATACGCAGAAAATATGGTCTTGGCCCTTTTTAAAAGAAACATATTTGAAATTTAAGAAATAAGTTATTTTTTAAATTGGTTTACATTTAATTTAAAAATATTATGAAAATCAATATACTTTTCAAATTTTGCGTTCAAAATTACACATGTTTTATTAGATTATTTCGATCGATAACATCCATAATCAATCAATTGTTCAAAAGTGATGAGTTTTTGAAAATAAAATAAATCACAAGGCCATTTCTATGGTAACTCAATTTTGGAACTGATCACTCAGAGGCTTTAATTATGTTAAAAATTCCAGGGATTAATCTGCATAGAAAATAACCAAACCTATATTATTTTGTTGAATCGTTAGGGCAACCAGTTTCAGAACAGGATTATAAGAAAAAACGGCTTATATAACATTTTTATTTGAAAATATTCATGACTATTGAAGCGGTTGATTGATATTTGATAATTCTAGATCAAATTAAGGTTTATTATTCAAATCTGACTGGATGGGACTACAGTTTATGTTTTGCTGCATTAGTTTTCCCAAGGGCTTAATTTTTAAAAGCTCATTCGAACAGTATAAATTCCCGAAAATATGGAAACGATCATTTCTGGTTCAGGTGCTAAAAAGTGGAGAAAAAAGTAATATCCGTAACTGGGACGTCGGTGTTTTGCTTAGTGATGAATGTCATATACGCGGATGACCTAAAACTATATTTCGTCGTGAAGAGCATAGAAGATTGTCAACGTTTGCAGCAGTTGTTGGATATGTCGGTAGAATGATGCCAGCGTAACAAACTGATTGTCAGCATTCATAAATGGTTTGTAATGACATTTTATCGCAACTCGCAGCCTATAATGTTTAACTGCCACATCGAGAGAGACGTGTTTATCAAGGCTCAGGAGATTAATGACTTGGGTGTGATAATGGGAAAAAACCGTTCTTGTGCCAGTCACAGATCCACCGTCGTTACTAAGGCAAATCGTCAGTTAGAGTTTCGTATAACTTGAAAGCTTTGTATTACTCTTTAGTGGAATTCATCTTAGAGAATGCTTCACTAGTTTGGCTTCCATATCAACTGACATGGAATCTCTGAATCGAAAGAGTTCCAAAAAATTTGTCCGCATTGCTTTGAGAAACTTGCCATGGCATGACCCACAGAATTCGCCTTCATACGGTGATCGATGCAACATTCGTGGCTCAACTTCTGAAGTTGGCTGTCTTACACTGCTATTCTTACTTGACATTCGGGTCTCATCACGTATTTTAAGCACTTCTACCCTTTTCCAAACATGGTCGTACAGCGTTTGAATTTAATAAACATATGTCTTCGATGATACATGCATTTACTTCTGCTGAAGATTTTTTTTTCGAATTTAGCGAACGTTCCAGTTGTTTCTCAAGTAGACTAGCCGGATCCGTTAATTTTACAATATGACATTGACGATAATGATAAGTTTATATTCATAAAGATTATGTTGAAACCCTGTTAGTTTGAAGCAAATTTGTTGAAATAGTTTTAAAAATTCGATATCTGATTTCATCAAAAATTCTGTTAATAATTATTTTTAATTTTAATAACATGACAATAATGTTACAATCTGAAAAAGAAAATTTTTCTGTATCGCTATCTAAAATGAAACCTGCATTCGCTTTCTGAACAATTGTGCATTGTGCACTGGCGTTGCAATATTTTCAATGGATTCGCAACTTTGGTGCGTAACTTGACGGTCTAAAAAATCTTGAAAATCTTAATTGTCTAGAAAACCTTGAACACTGGTCGAGAAAAACGAAAAAAAGTGCCCCGAGAAGATTATAGTTTTTCAACCATTGCTGTGAATTTTGGTGCCCCAAGCGAATGCAGAAGTGCATCAAAAGACCGCAGAGTAAATGCTCGCCTTAGTCGTCACTTCTACATTGGTTTACGAGAAAACTCATTTGAATCTCTGAAAGAATTAGCTTGCCCAACAACAACAATATCGCACGCTAGCCTGGGGGGCTAATGCGGTCTCGATCAACTAGATCAGTTGAGAGAATTCGTTATCGATATTGTTTTCGGCACATTTTGCATGTGTAGGATAAGTACAACGGTACACCGTGCCCCAGTGCTGAGTCGAGAAAATTTCCAGCTCGAAAAGATCCTCGACCTGATCGGGAATCGAACCCGATATCACAACCGTGTGGGAAAGCTAGCCGACCGACATCGCTAACCACAGCACCACGGGGACCACTAGGCTTGCCTAGGGTCACCAAAATTCACTAGATTGAGTAAAAAGCTACAATCTTAGAGCTCTAGGGCGAAATTTGTGTTTGCCAGTGCAATCTTGAAAATCTTGATATTCTTGATTATCTTCAAGTAAACCTTAAAAATCCTAAAGGTCATCAAAATCTTTCAAGGCTACTAAACCGTCCAAATCTGAAAAATCTTGAACTTCGAAATTCTTGAAATTTTTCAGAATCTGAACAATTTCGCTCTACATGGAGGTCCATGGGACTCAAGATGTCTAATACCATGAAGAAAGGTGTAATAATATACTATTTTTTCCCATTGGAACTAAATGCTAAGTTCTCTAAAATGCATTGGTAAAGTAAAAGTTATATAAGACTTGTTGTTTGTACCGAAAGCTTGAAATTCTGTGGTAAGGTAAGGTAAGGTAAGTGATACGCTTATGATTCAATGCTTGTGTGTAAGGTTTACCTTTCTGTTTCAAGTTTACTGCTCTACTATACCGAGCCTCTGTTCATCCTAACAATATCACCTAATTACAATTCCCTGAAGAGAACTATCATACATTACTCACACCAGTTCTATTCAGTTGTCTCGCTCGTAAGCAGCATGCAACACCTCATGTGAGGTTCTCGGTGCTGCCGCTTTCACACCGTAGAGAATTCTCCATTCAAGCTATTTCTCGTTCTTTCTCGCTTTCTTTCTTGTTCGCATTTACTCCTGAGATCATGTGCACACGCTCCCGTCCACTCTCCTTTTGTGTACTCGTGTGTGCCTACTCCCCAACTCGTGAGAACGACCAGCCGAAGACAATTGTTTCAAGATGCTTTGCGATGGTTGCAGAGGGACAAAAAATGATAGGGTAACGGACTATTTCGGCAGGTTCTGCATTAGACTGCTGTAAAAAACTTACCGAAGCAGTCCGATACCCTACACGTTGCCCCACTGTCAGCTATCGGTGCATGAAGGAAAACCGAGACTGGTTAACCCCCTACAGCCCCTTAATAGTCCACGTTGTTTATGGTCGACCCTATAGTTACTGTTTTATCATGTTATTCATGTGAATTATTCGTAGATACACTACTGTTCATTTTCCAGGTATTGAAGTCAACTTTTTGTTTTTGGCACAATCTCAGGCCAATCTAGGCCAAAGTTCATTTAATTTTAGCAAAATTATAGTTTATTGTAACTCAAACATATTTGCGGCAGTCGTTAACTAAACATTGAAGTGTGCATTGATGTGATTTAGATCAAACTCATTGCCTAAATGTGTACATAACAAGCTAAGGAACAAAAATGTATCCTTTTTTGGCACAATCTCTTTTATGGTAGCTGAGTAGCAATACGAAAGAGTTTGTTCGTGTCGGTGCGTGCTTGCTGCTACTCAGGGGAATGCATGAAGGAGAAAGTGTATCTCCAAAGCGTGTGTGCAAAAGGCTTGAAAAGCGTAGCATATGTCTCGTTCTCAAGCAGAAAGAAGACGAAAGGTTTCGCTTCTCGCTCGATTTGCAACGCTGTTTCTATTATAATAGGAACTTAATTTTGTTAGAAGGACACAACAACAGGGGTACTGTAGATATCAGATGAAAGGAAGGGTACGTGGTGGAGAGCATGAGAATAAACCCATGCTAAAGTCTTTTGACAACACAATGGCCTGATTCTACTAAGATTCGAACCCACGACTACCCGCTTACCGAAGCGGACTCTGTAGCCTTGCGGTTACGGGGCTCCTAAGTGGTAAGGGATACATTGCTACTACTCATGTGAAAAAGGCCGGTGCATCTCCCCCCACTCATGAGAAGTAAGTCATCTGAAAGAGAAGCTGCACACTGGAGCCATGTCGAAAAACGGACGACGAAATTATTTTTTGAAGTACTATTCGATCCATATCTTCTAGGAAGTTGCTTCGTTTACTGCTATCCTTCTTATGCTTTAATGGAATTAGTTACAATATCCACCGCATATAGTACGCTTCATTTAACTTTTGAACGTGACTTGCTAGACAAACTGATTTTTCTGCAAAGTTGTATGGAATTGTATTACAAAACAGTTTTCTGAACACCTCTAAATTCTATAAATTGGAATTTCAGAGTTACAAGGCTTTTTCCAAGGTGGCTTTTTAATAACAGTTTTTCTCTAATGCTTCAAACACGGCTGTTCAAAATTAAGCATAACGCAGTAAATCAAGGTTGAAAAGGCGCAAATGAATCCAAACTTCCATGAAACCATTCGATCCGATAGAATACCTTTCTGATTTACAGAAAACACGAATCTACAGTGGGTTACTTGAAGTTTCGAAGATATAACCAACTGAAGTTTTTGGTTTTTCACATTTTCACATGCTAAAAACGATTTTTTTTACCCAATTAGGTTCAATAGATGCTGCGAAAAGCTTACATAGTTTCGAGAAAAATGCTGCCAACAGCGAAATACTCACTATATTTGCATCTACGACATGCAAAACACATCTTCAAGTATACAATAATCAATAACCAGAATACCCGAACACTTCATTTTGCTCTAAACATCCGAAAAAAGTCACGAAAATTCAATATTTTTCAACATTTTAGAGTAGGGTCCTCCCTTAAATGAAACAAACTTTATCCTAAACTATTGAAAAAAAAAATATTAGCAGAAACAATTCGCTTTTCCAATTCTCGCTGTCATTTTCAAACACTATTGCTTCTAGTTACATCCCTCTGCATCAAGGCCCGTGATCATCAAAGTGTCTCATATTATAGAGTAATGTGAAAATGTATGTTTCCATGGGAATTATTCAGACTTTGCAATGGAAGGTAGCATTGAATGGAAATGGAATGCAAGCTGCCTCTGGAAAGTAAGCCGGTACACCTCCCCCCACTTATGAGATGTAAGTCATCTCAAATAAATGACCTACGGCGGTCAGTTGATGCCTTCGACGCATACGTCTAATGTATTACTATACGTACCTTCTTAGTATATGAAAATCGCGAAAAATCCACGTACAACACCGCGTAAAATTTGAAACTAGTTTGTAAAAAATGGGGTAGTCACGAGGTTCATGTATGACTTAATGTAAAAGACTAAATCACTTTATGGTCTTTTAAAAAAAGTTGGATCAAATCCGGTTTAGATCCCGCGGAATGGCAGGTAAAAGAATTTTCATTTTTTCGGCTCTGGAAGGGTCAGGTAAGCAAGTGTAAATTATTATCAGTTGGAGAAAGTGGCAATTTTTTTTTTGTTCCGTATATTGAAGTTTATGTAAGCGCGTTATAACCGCAATTACATCTCATGTCAGTTATTACACTCTGTAAACCTGAGATTTATCCTCTTGTATATCATCCAAAACTATCCTTTTCTATGTTCGTTATTTCCCATCGAAGAAGCAAAAAAAAATGCAAAAAAAGGAAACACAAAGTGATTTATTTAGCCTATTTCTTTTAAATGCTTCCGATTTGGCACTTGGTAACTCTCCCAGCTTGATTAATTATGTTATTTTTTTTTTTTAATATTTTGTGATAACCCAAATTCTCGTTGTTCTATGTACTATCTGTGCATTTTTCCATCGTCGAAAAAGAGAAACTACACTTTTCTTTACTGGAACTATTCTCCCGGATTCCAGGATTCAAATGAAATTTTTCCGAGATTCAGGAATCATGGAAAAATTTGAATCCGCAACAAATTCTATTCCAGGACGTCCCGGAAACGACGTTCTCCCTTGTAAGAATGAGTTATAGGACACAACTTTATGAAAAATAAACGCCCATCAAATTGTTCCGGAGAAACTAAAAATCAATTGAAATTTCCAATTGCAAGAAGAGCAACCGTTTTTTAATTTCAAGTCGCGATTAACTTGTTGAATAAATCTTTTCTAATATACACTAAAATTCTCGATAAAAATCGGCAATTTTTAGATCAGTTTAAAAAACTACATTTTAGAAAACACTGAACACTTTCGAAAATAATACAAAAAAAAAATCTCATGGAAATCATTCATCACGTTTAACTTTAAGAATATTCCTGATGCTCTGTATGAACAAATTGAGAAAAAAAAATTATGTCGCTTAGAAACCGACTTTTCATGGAAAAGAGCGTGAAGAAAAAATAAAATTGCTGTCAAAAACACGAAAATTCCGCAATATGCAGTAAATACCGCGTAAATAGTTTATTCTCTTTGAGAACTTCGGATTTTTCTAGTTACATTCATCAATAAATATGCTTTCACTTCACACTCCAGATATCAAACACTTGGGAGAAGTATGAAATATGAGTGAATGGTTAATGATGCTGTCGTTCAATTATGAGGTGATTTTTGAAACTTTCTATGAAGTAAAATGTCCTTTTCTGACAGGATGAAAAAAATCATTACGAGAGACGATAAAAATAAGCTGACTAAACTACGCTCCCCAAGGCAATTACCCTACAAGAAAAAGGTTACCAGCTAGAAACTCTCCAGCAGACAAGTTTTCACACCGGCACATCATTAGTAAGTTAAACGAGCTGACCGCTGTTTCGTTGGTTTCCCATCGGAGATAATCGGATTCCCGAGCCCGTATTTCCATGGCAGCACTTTTCCTTGTAAGCGTCAATTTCTAGCGAAATTTATTGCATCCCAAAGCAGTGCTATTCGCAGTTAGACAGCATATTTTATTTCTCCGGGTTTGTTTCCGCTGCAGCATTAAACGAACTCCCCCCCCCCCCTGCTACCCTTGTGACAACGACTCCCCTTTGCTCCATTTCCAGGCCGATGATGATTTTCACAAAGACCATCTTTACGAGGCGGATAAAGAGGAAGAAACAAAAAAAAAGGAAACATAACCAATGGCTTGCGGCCGCACAGGATTGCAGTGCAGCAGCCGTGTGTGGCGCAGAACAAAGGCTATCGATTTCTACCGATCGATTTCTAGAGCGAACTAAAATGGCATAAAAATAAATATGCTGATTTTTCTCCGTCGCTTGTGCGTTTTGCCATCACCAACAGAGCTGCACCGTGTACAGCTAAAGAAAAGCAACACTCGTTATGCTAGTTTTGTTCTCCGGTTGGCACTCGAAGCGCGTGAAAAACTTTAAATTGTAAATTGAACGCCGTCTTTCTGCGTGTTGCTTCCTCAGGCCCGGTTTACAGCAATCGCGAAAAGTATTGTCGATTTTCGCCCTGCCGATGTTCCATCATAAACATTTTTACATCTACAACAATCTTGGAGCCACTTCAGGGTGAATTATTCGCGGTGTTCAGTGTCGTAACAAGGGTGAACGAAATGTTTCGATTCATCGATTCCCTTTAGCTAGAAAGCCCTTTCCGACGGCTCCCGCTAGAAGCGGATTCCCGATCAAAAGTGGAGGAAAAAACACCTTCTTCAGTGAATCGATAAATTTATGCTTAAATGATACATTTATTCCGTACCAGCAGCAGCACCCTTTCTCCCTCGCTCGGTACCATCAGAGTTTTGTTGAAGCATCATCGGCGACGATGACTATTCGCGATAATCCCGCGAACCTAATAGTGCCGGTCGGAGATTTTTTTATTTCTACGCCATGTTTGGCCATGGTCTGCGTCTGAAGCGAGAGAGAGAGAGAGAAACATAGCCCTAACCGCGTTCTTTTTCCGTTCTTTGCCCTTTTTCAGGTGACGACTAATTGTAACATAATGGAATACAAGCACACCTTGAACCTCACAACCACCGCAACTCGAGTCCAGCTTCCGTGCCACCAGTGCCATCGTCGTCGTCATCACCAGTGTCATCAGTGCCAGCAGAACCAGATCCAGCCCAACAGGCTCACGGTGCGAGCTTAGCAGTTGTCGCAGCAACTTTCCAGAGCGCAGTGGAATACGACGAGTCCGGGTATCCCGCGTTCCGACCCGCAACCGTACTGCAGTACAGATCTTCTACACCAGATATAAAAGGTAAGGAATTTTAATAGAGTTTTGCACTGTACCCGAGCTGTCTCTTTCCGTTTTCGGGCTTTTGAAGTGGAAACGCTGCCGGTTTCGGGTGGCGGTGGGTGGGCGTTGGTGATTGTTCTCTCCTGCTGCAGTGCCCTCGTGCAGCGTATAATGGCGACAGTCCGCTGAAGTCCATTATTGCTCGGAATACTTTGTATAATTTGCTTCGCCGGTGATGGTAGCGGATTTGAATACTACTACTAGAGGTAATTATATCTGCGCAGTAAACCATCGGAAAACGAGGAATTCCGCTTTTGATCAAAGGGATCGCAATAAATCTCTCGTTCGTACAGTGGTGAATAATGACTGTATATTTCGGAAGGAGCGGATAAAATTTTCATTTCAACTTGAAACAAATTTGAAACAATTGCGTCTGCCGAGTTATTTGGAATGTTCATCAAGGCAAAACTATCATAGAAATATTTACCAGAGTTGTTTATTAGTATCGCGAAATCATCGACAGGTTCAGAGTTTAGGTGGGACACCAACAATTTACAACTCCCAGCATACCGATGAAGAGGCAAACAATTCAGGTTTGGGTAATGGATTTCCTTGCTCAGTTTTATCGTTCATGAAGAAAGTAAATTAACACAAATCTCAAAACCAATATCTGTGTGAGATCGAAATCATTTTATGCATTATTTCGAATTATTTATAGCATGAATACTGCCTTTCTCAATCATTTTCCCATCGCTCCGAAGCAACCTTAAAACCGCTTGCATCGATGGGTTTAGTGAAGACATTCAATCCTTCTGGTCGGAGAAGTCGTCGATCTCACCCCCGATAGCAAAGATCAATCAACGATATCATGCATACGAAAACAAAGTGACAGCCGTGTGCGCTGTAGTCCGCCTCCGTTCACCGTGCCTTGATCCTCATAAGGCTGACGGGTAATCTTGCCAAAATAAGTCATCAGCTCAAAGTCATCTGTCATCCAATCTCCCCTGGATGGGACGCTTATGAGCTACGTGCGAAAGCATCGCCTTTCGCTAAACTCGCTTCGGAAACGACCGGCAGGAGAGAGGGAGAGAGCGAAAAAAAGCATCCACCATCGGGTCAATGTTATGTTTACAATGTTCGCTTTTGGTTGTTCTCCACTTTGCCAACCAGTTTGCCTTCTGGCCTCCACCGGCAGCTCAACAGTTTCTTATTCAGTTATATAACTTGAATTTAAAATTCAGATAATTTAAATTCCGAAAATTTGCATATCTATATTGAGTTTCGAGCTCTGCTCACCGAAACCAAGCGGAGAAGAGTACAGGAGCCTGACGGAGACGGGATCCACCGTTCATTCCGGCATCCTGCCAACCGCGGGAAGATAGTCGAAAATTTCGTTATTCAAGCAAAGAACGAGCAGCAGCTTGGCAATATGTTCCAATGGAGTCTCTGTTATTTTTTGCTTCCTCCGTTTCGGTGCCTAATTTCAACACTTTTTTCTCACAAATATTCCATAAGATAACTTTGCATTAAACTTTGCACTTTTGTGAAATTTCATTTCAACTCTTTAACTACAAAAAAAGCACTTCTGAACTCTGAACTTAATTTTGAGAACAACAGTTCGAAGACGAACGCCGTTTCGAAATCATTTCACCTTCTAGATCCTATTTGCGTGGCTGGCGCATCATGATTCATAAGATGACAACCACGATACGACTGGATAGGATCCGAAACGATACGAATCCGACGATGATGAGCCTGATAATTGCAATCCATCGAACCGGTTCAGCTTTGCGCCGACCGACCTCCAGGTTCGTTCTCCCGGTGTAAAATGTTCAGAAGCGTCTTCCCCCGTTCTCGGTCTCTCTCTTCTTTCTCGCTTCCTGTGTCGCTTATCTCGCTCGCTAATGAAATATTCTTGCCGGCTAATAATCCGCTCGTAACAATCATTTAAATCTTCATATGTTATCCGATTTGATGGTTATTTTCGATTCCCCGCTTCACTCCTGTTCTCTCTCTCTCTCTATCTCGTACCGCTGCTGACCTGGCACTATCAATTCGGCGATCATCATGACCGGTCGTATTACCGGCAGTTTCGGCTTCACTTTCCTCGTGCTTTTGCCTGTCAGGATACTATCTGTATATATATTGGATTAGATGTAAATTTGATTTAGTTTTACGGTGCTCGATATTTTTCTGCCGCCGCGTTCGTTCGCTTGGGGCTCGTTCAGCGTGATGCATGGAGTGACACCGTAATGTTGTGACTGTTTGGGTTGTTGTGTTTATATTTTTAATACAGTCATACCTCGATATGAGGCAACTTTATTTTTTATTTTTTTTTTTTTTTTATTTTTTTTTTTTTATTTTTTTTTTTTTTTTTAAAGGGGGGATTTGTTAGTAGCTTAAGTATTTATGATAAATATTAGTAAATAATGAGTATGTGTGTCCAATCACAAATGGTGACTTCTCAACACTGTTAGAAATTTGTAATTTTAATTGTTAGGATTTGTTTGCTTTCGCAATTAGGACTTATCATTCGTAGGGATTTAAACCTACTTGTCAGAAAAGGGGAAGTAAACTTACAACTAACTTAATTGCTAACTTATTGGCTATGACGAGAGCTTATCGTAGCAATTGAGGATTGCAACGATTTTTGTCGAAAATTGTTAATAATTTTATTTGACATAGCTTCTAATGGTTCAACACCAGTAAGTCTATGTAATTCGAGTGTACCAAACCAAGGAGGACGCTTCAAAATCATTTTCAGAATTTTATTCTGAATCCTTTGAAGCGTTTTCTTCCTTGTTGAACAGCAACTTGACCAGATCGGTACAGCATAAAGCATTGCTGGTCTAAAAATTTGTTTGTAAATCAAAAGTTTGTTCTTTAAACAAAGTTTAGAATTCCTGTTAATGAGAGGATATAAACATCTCGTATATTTGATGCACTTGGCTTGTATACTCTCAATGTGCTCTTTGAAAATAAGTATTTTATCATAAATTAGTCCCAAGTACTTAACCTTGTCGGACCAACTTAAAATAACCCCATTCATCTTGACAACGTGATTATTGTTTGGCTTGAGGAAAGAAGCCCTAGGCTTATGCGGAAAAATTATCATTTGAGTTTTAGAAGCATTGGGAGAGATTTTCCACTTTTGCAAGTAGGAAGAAAAAATATCTAAACTTTTCTGCAATCGACTGCATATGACACGAAGACTTTTTCCTTTTACGGAAATGCTTGTGTCATCGCAGAACAATGACTTTGTGCATCCTGGAGGCAAATCAGGAAGATCTGAAGTGAATATGTTGTACAGGACTGGACCCAAGACTGAACCTTGAGGTACACCTGCTCTGACAGGAAATCTATCAGATTTTGAATTCTGATAGACAACCTGCAGAGTTCGATCAGTAAGATAATTTTTCAAAATTTTGGTTAGGAAAATTGGAAAATTAAAAGTTTGCAATTTCGCAATCAAACCTTTATGCCAAACACTGTCGAATGCTTTTTCTATGTCTAAAAGAGCAGCTCCAGTGGAATAACCTTCAGATTTGTTAGCTCGTATCATATTAGTAACTCTGAGCAATTGATGAGTTGTGGAATGCCCATGGCGAAATCCAAACTGTTCATTTGCAAAAATTGAATTTTCGTTGATGTGTGACATCATTCTGTTAAGAATAATTCTCTCAAACAGTTTACTTATTGAAGAAAGCAAACTGATTGGTCGATAACTTGAAACTTCAGCTGGGTTCTTATCCGGTTTTAAAATGGGAGTAATTTTTGCATTTTTCCATAATTTGGGAAAATATGCAATTTTGAAGCAGCAATTGAAAATTTTTACTAAAAATTCCATTGTGCTCTCAGGGAGATGTTTGATTAGTATATTAAAGATTCCATCGTCACCAGGTGCTTTCATATTTTTGAAATTTTTAATAATTGATTTAATCTCATTCAAGTTAGTTTCAATTATTTCTGCAGGTAAAAAATTCTGGGAAGAAATTAAATCAAATTGACGTGTGACTTCATTTTCAATTGGACTCACAAAATTCAAATTTGAGTTATGAACACTCTCAAACTGCTGAGCAAGTCTTTGAGCCTTTTGTTCATTGGATACAAGAAAACGTTCACCATCTTTTAAAACTGGAATAGGCTTTGAAGGTTTCTTAAGAATCTTCGACAGCTTCCAAAATGGTTTTGAATATGGTTTCAATTTTTCAACTTTAGTCTCAAAATTTTGATTTCTCAGAAGAGTAAATCTATGTTTAATCTCTTTCTGTAAATCTTTATAAATAGTTTTAAAAACAGGGTCACGAGAACGTTGATATTGACGTCTGCGGACATTTTTCAAACGAATTAGAAGTTGAAGATTTTCGTCAATTATTGGTGAATCAAATTTCACTTGAGCCTTTGGAACAGAATAATTCCTGGCATCAACAATTGCACATTTTAATGCGTCCAAAGCGGAATCAATATTCACTTCGTTTTGCAAATCAAGCTCATTATTGAAATTTCTCTCAATATGAGTTTTGTATCTTTCCCAATTAGCCTTGTTATAATTAAAAACAGAGCTCATAGGGTTTAAAACTGATTCATGTGATAAAGAAAAAGTTATTGGAAGATGATCAGAATCAAAGTCAGCATGTGTGATCAAATCACTACATACATGACTTTGATCTGTAAGCACCAAATCAATTGTTGAAGGGTTTCTTACAGAAGAAAAGCATGTAGGACTATTCGGAGACAAAATAGAATAGTATCCTGAAGAACAATCGTTGAATAAAATTTTGCCATTGGAATTACTTTGAGAATTATTCCATGAACGATGTTTAGCGTTAAAATCGCCGATTATGAAAAATTTCGAACGATTTCTGGTGAGTTTTTGTAAATCACCTTTAAAATAATTTTTGAGCTCGCGTGTGCATTGAAATGGTAAATATGCTGCGGCAATAAATAAAATCCCAAGTTCAGTTTGAACTTCAATTCCCAAAGTTTCAATAACTTTCGTCTCAAGATGGGGAAGAGCACGATGTTTGATTCGGCGATGAATAACAATTGCAACTCCACCGCCGGAACCCTGAATCCTATCATATCTATGAACCACGTAATTGGGATCATATTTTAATTTTATGTTAGGTTTCAAAAATGTTTCAGTAATAATTGCAATATGCACATTATTTACTGTTAAAAAGTTAAAAAGCTCATTCTCATTGGCCTTCAATGAGCGAGCATTCCAATTTAATATTTTAATTGTTTTATTTAAAATCATTGCTAAATTTTAAATTAGAAACAATTTTAATAGTAAAATTTGTGCCTATTTGAATGGCTTCAAACATTGATTTTGCCTGCAACATGGCGTTCATAAGATCGAACATTGCCTGTTGCAAAAAAGAAAGTTTACCTGCCGTAATAGGCCCCAGGCAGTTGACATTAGAAAAAATATTTTCGGCAGCAATATTAGCTGGAGTGATAGGTGTACAATTATTTTCTAG
The DNA here is from genome assembly GCF_029784165.1 of Wyeomyia smithii. NCBI lineage: Eukaryota > Metazoa > Arthropoda > Insecta > Diptera > Culicidae > Wyeomyia > Wyeomyia smithii. The sequence goes on along the minus strand of NC_073695.1, from coordinate 204,691,787 downwards.
CCTGTTTTGCTTACCCATATTAACGGTCATTTTCGAACTACCAACACTAGGCGGTATAATGTTCGAACTACCTGTAACCTGTGCATAAGTTAAACGGGTATGCAAAGGAGTAGGTAAACTATGCGTCACTGGTACGCTTGGAGCATTTTGTTTTGAAGTTGGTTTTAATTGAGAAATTGAATTTTGTTTACCTTGCCTTGCCTTAACAATTGCTAAACGGACTGGGCATTGATAAAAGTTTGACATATGGTTGCCGTTACAATTCGCACAGCGAAAATTTTTACTCTCTTTCACAGGACATGTGTCCTTTTTGTGAGAAGAGTCTCCACAATTAAGACATTTTTGGTCCATGTTACAGAATTTGGAACCATGGCCATAACGTTGGCAAGTACGGCATTGGGTGATATGCTTTTCACCTCCGCCATACTTCCTATAAATTTCCCACTTTACACGCACATTATACAAAGCATGTGCTTTTTCAAAAAAATTTAAGTTGTTAACCTCATTGCGGTTAAAATGAATTAAATAATTAACAAGGGAAATTCCAGTTCTCTGACTGTTTTCGCCTCGTGATTTTTGTTTCATTAGAATTACTTGGGTAGGGGCTATGCCAAGTAATTCTGTTAAAGTAAGTTTGATCTCATCAACGGTTTGATCGTTGGTGAGACCTTTCAAGACAACCTTGAACGGCTTGGTGTTCTTGGTGTCATATGTAAATAATTTGTACATCTTGTCAGTTAAATACTGAACAAGACGATCACGACCCTTTACTGAGTCGGCTAATAAGCGGCATTCACCTCTACGGCCAATTTGATAGGTAACTTTAACGTCAGAAACAAACGTTGAAAGTTCCTTTTTGAATATATTAAATTCAGAAGAAATAGTTACCACAATAGGTGGAACTTTCTCCTTTTTTAAAGATTTTATATTTTGTATAGTTTCATTATTAATAACTTCCATTTCACCAGCTTCTTGCTCAGGCAAAATATCAAAAGGATTGTCACTACAGACACTCGATGTGTCAGAAAGAGATGCCTCTCTTTTCCTCCCCGCAGCGATGCGAGGTTTCTTTTTCCGTCCAGCCATTTCAGGTGATACGAAAAAAGTTAAAACAAATGTTAAATTCAAAAGTAGGTAGTCTTGAGAAAGACTGATGGGAAATAACTTTCAGGTAGTCTTTAAAAGACACACTGACAAAACACAAACTTTGAAGCTATAGGCAGTCAAAGACCAGTCCACAAGCAACCGAAAAAACGTCTGATCTGTAGGACAGTTCAAGACGCACTGTACTTTATTTTTATTTTCGTTACGTTATATCGAGTTACGTTACATCGAAGCAAAAAAAGTTTTTTTTTAATTTATGCAAAAATATTAATGGTTACTCAAATATGCGCGAAAACCCATTTTCCATCACCAATCAGTATTTTTAAGCCTTTCTTATGCCCATTTAGAAATATTTTCAGAAGCAAAAAAAAAAATTTTTTTTTCAATTTATACACAGGTTACTCAAAGATGCGTGAAAAACCTATTTCCCATCACCTATCTGTAATTTAAAACCATTCTTATGCCCATTTAGGACAATTTTCAACAAGCAAAAAAATTTTTTTTATTGATGCAAGACTGTTGGCGGTTACTCAAAGATGCGCGAAAACCTATTTCCCAATAACTTTTCAGTATTTTTTAACCTTTCTTATGCCCATTTAGGGAAAATTTTAACAAACAAAAAAAATTTTTTTTCTAATTGATGCAAGACTGTGAATTGTTACTGAAGGATGCGTGAAACCCTATTTTCCATCACCTCTTAGTATTTTTAAACCTTTCTTATGCCCCTTTAGGACAATTTTCCCATTAGTTTCATTAATTTTTTAATTTACTACAAACATTTTTTGAAGCAATTTATACGCCAAAAACAGTTGCTGTATCATTTATTTTCAATTTCAATACATTTTCAAAGTTACGTTATATCGAGGTAAAAGTTACGTTATATCGAGTTACGTTATATCGAGGTTGCCTTATATCGAGGTATGACTGTATTGTTTAAATATAAAAATACATAGAGTGTAAAGACTTTGTTGTCTACTCATTATAACATTCGTGCGGGAAACACTCTTTCTGCTTCATCAAAAAAGTCATCAGAAATCTTATTTAAAGATTTTTGCTAAGCATTTCGATGGTGTTTAATATTTTTCACTTGAAATTATCTCTTACGTTTAATTCTACCACTTTTCATATATGCAAGTAGATATTCACGTATTTTGGTGCTTATTACGGGAGTCACTTTACGGTGAAATCAGAGTAAAGTGAACAAAATCCTATTATGGGACTCACGTAAGTGAGAAAAACGTTGCAAAGTGACATCTGCCGCGGAATCCGGGTTATTATGAGTGTCATATCAGTGAAGTGAGAACGGAAAAAGCGACGATTCGCGTGGAATTATTCCACGACCATTTAGAACGGTGAAATGATTCCATGAAGCAGCCATAAGTCATAAAGTTTATTGATTTGTGATCTAATGGTAAATATTGGATTTATTCTTCAGTAACGAAGCGAATCAGAATTTGATCCGTGCCTTAAAGCGGTCAAATTTTCATTTTTTTGCCCGATGAAAAAAATGCAAACTAGTTCAGGAAATTTTCGTTACCGAAAAAAACATTTTTTATGCCGAATGTTTTAGAAATGCAGAACACGTCAGAATCTGGTGTTATCTAAAAAAAACGGAAAAACGACTTTCTAGGACTTAGAGATTTTTGAGCTGGGAAACAATCTCATTTCACTTGTCCTATTCTCAATTCCACTTCACTGTCAATCTCACTCCACGGAGGTGATTTTTGTCACTTCACTTGAGGTGGAATCGGAAATAGGTCTAAAAAAGTGAAGTGAGCGTGAGAGTGAAATAAATTTCACCGTGAAGTGACTCCCGTAATAAGCACCTTTATCTTCTACTTAAAACCATTTTCAGGCCGAATAAACACTGAAAAAAGTTTCAAGTTAAAATAAAAATACGGAGCTGTCTACAATTGCAAAAATTGATAGAATTTGATTGATACATGATGCGATCATATCATAAACAGTCAGAAATCTTAAAAAAAACATAATTAAATTGCAAAAAAAAAACAATAGAGCATTCAGAACAAGTCATCAGTAATCATAAATAGTCTAGTACCATCATCATTAATATTCCAAAAAATATCAGAAAACTTCGAACTTCTGATAAAAAAAAAGGAAAATGGAACAGATTTAAAATACATATTGAAAATGAACAGAAATTATCAAACATTTCAATGATAATGATCAAAAGTCAAAAAGCAGAAAATATCAAAAACCAAATAATATTTATGGAAATCATCCCAAATCATCAAACATATAGAGGATAATATATAAAAATCAATATTAAATAACGAGGGCAAATAGTGCATTCCCCATCTATAGTATAACAATACAAATAACAATTTTCTGCATTTTACGATAGCGTAGATAATTGAATAACTGATTGCTGCAAACAGTAAGACTTGAGCGAAAAACTATGAATTCAAACTCACTAGCTCAAAAATTCGTCATATAAACATTGAGGCTTAGCTGAAGTCAAAAACGGATAACTGTGTTCGTCAATGCCGTTTATTGACAACTGAATAATTTTAGGTGGCTTAATAATTATGGTGGCTTCTCAAACCATTTGGCGGTGCGAGTCTCTTCCAGTTTCGGGTTGTATTCACCCAACGATATCTGAATTGGATTACCGCTGGTGGGGTCCAACTCAGATCGAAGGGAAGCCGAACTAAAAGAGGTAGGAACTGCAGCTAACCACTACCACCGCCGCTGTTGCCCGCTGCTGATCCACGCTGCCTTCGCTTACTGCTGCTGCTAGTCAACTGATTTGCTTGAGGAAAACCTGTCTCTTATATAGCCCAAAGAGTGCATTCCCGGTACTCCATTCTGTCGTCCTTTTTAGTTGAAGGCAGAAAGCGATCAATCAAAAGTTGACATTTGCGTTTCGACAATGTTCAACAATTTTCAATAGTACAATAGTTCGAACAATCAGATTACAGTTTTTTGCATTTGGACGGGTGCTTAAATTATTTTCCAATCGATTCTGCAAAAATGACAGAAATCGGTTGGAAACTGACTGAGTTTACAACGTTTGAAATTGGACAATTTTGGTGACGCTATCGATGTTTTCGGTTTTGAAATTGGATCCCTGTATTAAAGTCGGGTCCCCACTCATGTCACTCACTCGCAATACGGGTCGCGTTGCATTAGGTATATAAGTGCGGGAAAATATTGATGAGAGAAAATGGGATGATAATGAAAATGAAGTGTTTTCCTGCTATCATTAGCGGTACCGCTCACCGTGCAACGCACGTGCTGTTGAAACAAAGTGTTGCGCAGTTCAGTCAATGATTAATTCGAGAACAACGGTCGAATAATTGTTTAACACAAACATCAGGGTGCCAATGGACATCGATTTTTCACCCTTAGTTTAGCGGTCTCAGAAGTTTTGTCCACTTCAAATAGTACCCATGCAAAATTCCAGCATAATCATGCCGTAGTCTTTCTTCCAGAAGCAGATACTCGCAAAAGTTCAAGCCCTAATCAGCCAATGTAATCTCTCAATAACATAATAACTTTTCTGTTAATTTTGCAAAAAAAAAACATGTGTGAAATACATACCGCAACATTTGTGCAATGGATACATTGACAAAGATTGAAATTGGAATTTTATATCAATCGGGCGAAAGATCAGTTTACGGGCGCTCAAAAACCCGCTATTTACTTTCGTGCGCGTATTAGAGCTTATTGCATCCCTATCCACCGTCAGTAACCGAAAAAAACCAATATCGAACCTCATTGAAACAAAATTTCCTAACATATTTATTGCTGGCTGCGTTGCTTCAAATTTATTGCTGGCTGCATTGCTTCAAAGATAGCAACCTTCTGAAAACCATTAGTATTGGTAAGTAATTGGCACAAATCATTATGACAATACCAGCACCGGTTAATACTTTTTAAGTGTAACGATTCTGAGTGATCTGATACATTGAAAATATATTAGAGAATCAAATGCATTATGAAGAACAACACTTGGTTTCAAACCTAATAATCAGTTATGCAAATTTAGCACAATACGGATGTGGTTTCGCACCATTCAATTTTTGCGTGTGGAATCAGAAAATTTCATTCATTTCATCGTTGCGTAGTCTCAAGTAGTATATTTTTCTTATATTCCTTCACCGGAATAAAGTGCTGATACCAGACACCTTGCTTCCCGTGAAACAAACAACGACGGCTTCAAGACAGCGAAATCAGTCGTTATTTCCTGCGCACGTACAAGAACTTCTGTAAGTCCCTGACAAACAGATATACATATATAGATTAGTTTTCCGAAAGAAATGCCCAAAAGCGATAGAAATCTTTTTCTCCAATAGAAAAAAACACGAAATTTTCGATATCGAAATTGTTTTATGATGTCAAATGATTTAAAAAACATGAAGATATGGTGTTGTCTCTAACTTTTTTTAAATCGACTTTCTGGATGTCAGAAAATATTCGAGCTGGAAGACTCTCCTGGAAAATCAATTAAAAAGAAACATTTTTTGAGATAATTAGTTCTCGATCAAACAAGTGATACTTTGACCGCTTTGAGACACGACTTCTCAAAATCCGATTAAGCTGACATTTTTTGTGGAGGCTTTTTTCTAAAAGACTGCTCTCGTAAGCCTCACTACTAAACGAAATTCAAAGATAATGTTTTGTCCATTGGGACCCTAGTAAACGATTCTTGATATGTACTAAAAAAAATTGAGGATCGAAGGCTTTGTGGGGTTTGAACTCTACATTTATTGAACAATTATTTTAAATCAATACTCAAGAACTAATGACTAGTGCTATATAAATCTGCACGTAATAGTCTGTAACACGAATATATGATCATTGCAAATAGTAGAAGTATCATATAGTTTAATATAGTAACATACATACAGTTTGAGTGGGCTCCTTTTGTACGTAGTCCTGTTTGTTTGGGCCAATAACAAATTTCGCTAACGAATGAGGCGTGGCAGCACGATACATCCATTCTATTGTAAATCAAAAAGCATTCTATTGTAAACACGACGGCAGCTGTTTCCAGAACGGATCGCACTAGGCTATTGTACATAGAGCGCAAAGCAGTGAACAATTTGCAGCAATTCACCGCCTTTAAGCAGCGCTAGAAAGACGACGTTGAAAAAATAGTGCATTATAGTGGCCCCAGATTGCTACCTGATCGGTTAATAAATTCTTCTGACTCTACAGAATCAGGTTCACAGATAATCGGCGATTGCTTAGTAACGATTCGGTAGTGAGCTTATATAGTTAGTTTATAACGACAGCCCGTTTGTTTGATTTTAATATTGTTCAAACAGGTTGTGAACTTCCTGACACAAACAAAAACACACTCACAAACACAAACTAAAAGAAAAACACAAACAAAAGCACAAACAAAAAAAGAGAGGTAGATGTAGAGAAAGAAAAAGAAAGAGAGAGAGAGAATGAGAAAGAGAAAGATAAAGATAAAGAGAAAAAAAGAAAAAGAGAGGAAAAGAGAAAGAGAGAGAGAGAAAGAGAAAGAGAAAAATAGAGAGAGAAAGTAAGAGAGAAAAAGAAAAGGAGAGAGAGAGAGACGAAAAGTGTTGAACTAAGTTTCGTCAATAATTGCCTCTATTGGAGCGAGAGGCAAAATATCGTAAGTCATTACACATTAAAATAAATAATAAACACCAAAAATCTTCAAAAGTCGTTTGCAATCAGCAATGAATTAACAAAAGTCAAGAACTTGTATGATATTTTCACATTTCGACTTTTAAAGTTACTCTACGATGTTTTATAAATCCCTCAGACATCATCGAATACCATTAATCCAGTGGTTCCCAACCGGGGGTCATGGCAGGCGAGAGGGCCGCGAGGTTCATCTAGAATTGTAAATTTGAGTTATTTAAAAAAAATTTCTAGATATCTCTGTGAAAGCACATTTTCAACTTATCTGCGTATTAGCACCAAGATGTGAAACAAATAAGACTCGCAGGTCGATATGAGAATGAGAAACGTAGGCTCGTATTGTAAAATTTGTATCAGAAATTTTCTGTTGGGGGGCTGCGTAGCTCTTTGTGCTTTGCAAAGGAGGCCGTGGAGCTTTTTGTGTTTAGCGAAAAAGACCGTGGAACCAAAAAGGTTGGGATTGTGAAAGTCTAGGTTTCAAAGCATCATCCGAAGAATAAAACAGACTTATGGAACGTCGTACATGCAGCGTGAAATGCTAGTCCAGCTTTTACTCGTAAAAACCTGGTGGTAAACATACCACGAAGATTGAATATGGTTTTACAAAACAAAAGACAAGCCACAAAATATTGAAAGTGAGTTTTGTAACGTAAAAGGTCACTTTGCTAACGATATGTAGAGACATAAAGCTTATTTGGAATGTTGTGTATATATATTTCAATAGTGTACTTATTTTTTTTGCCACCTTAAAAACACTAACTCACGCAAAAAACTTTCGGAATCACCGACACAGAAAAGTTCTAGTTATTTCTCCGTTCCTCTTTGAAAGGCAGTGTTTCCAAATCGTAATGACGTAACATAACATCATATACCAACTTTAATCAGTGCGCAAATATGGAAAATTAACCAAAACTGCAAGTGTATTTATTATTTTCTCCATGACTGTATCAAATGACTATCCCAAATGGAAAATTTTTCTAAGTTTCGGGAAATGAATCAATGAAAATATTGCTTTTTAACCATAACTCTTAATTTTGGTGCCCCTAGCAAAGATAACTTTTTCAGAGACTTAAATAAGTTTTTCCGTATGCAAACGGAGAAGCGGCATTTTAACGCATTCCAAACCAAGCTAGGGGCATCATAATTCATAGAAATGGCTTAACAGCTATAAAAATCAGGCTTCTGAAAATGACTGTCTTTACGTGACAGCAAATTTCAAACTGATTCGGCTCTCATTATATTGCACAACTCTGCCTGCTCTCCATACATTCGGCCGACAGCCGCCAATGACAGCACACGCATGCAGTGCCAAACGGGCTGTTATTTTTCATCTCCTTATGTCTGCTGGTTCTTCCAAGCTGTCGCTAATGGCAGGCCATAATCCCCGACATCCTCCAGCACGAATTCGAGCAGGGTGTCAGGTGATTATGATTACGAAAGTAAGGCCGATGCTATAATGAAAGCGGGATGTTACGAAACACGTTTTCTTTTTACGTGGGGAATAATATCAACAACGGAATCGGTTTGTGAGCTTTGGCTGTAGTCATTTTCCGAAGACTGGCTATAATCTTTCTAGAGCAACTATTTCGAGCTTTGGGGCCGCATATTTTTATTTTTCAAATAAAGAATGTGAGTACACGAGAATGAATTTCAGTGAGTGAGTGGTGATCAAAACGTCTGTTGATAAAATCGAAACAGCGCTATAATAATTGAAGTTTATTGGAGTTTAGCAAAAAGTCACCAAAAATTATCTAAATGTTTCACCAATCATTGCAAATCAAGGACAAAGTTTAACACGTCACACAGTGCGTTGAATGTAGGGTAAGACGGGACAAAAATCAAAACTACACGATTTTGTCGATAAAACATGTTGATGTAACAAGGAATGTCATTCGTTACCTTCAGAGCTACTAAATGCATAGAGGTCTCATGTGATACACTAAATCACAAAACTGTCCAAAACGCCAACGCACTCATCCTATACCAGAAACCGTTAATCTCTTTGTAAAAGTTGTACATTGTATCGAAAACTGCGGTTTCTATGTTTTACTTACTTTTACATAATTGCAAAAGTGACTTATGCGCAATTATAACGGAAAAAAAAAAATTTTTTGTGTTCTTTTACGTATTATTTTCAATATTTCTTTTATATTTAATAACCAGAGTAACACACAAACAATTCTTCATGATGCATATTATATTATCAAGTCATGTTTTGGGTCGTCTTCAGACGAATTGGAATAGTTGTTTGAGACGGTAGCAGCAAATATTATTTCTTTTAGGGAGTTATTTTCAACGAGCTCTGCAACTCGCCCTTTTTTAATTCTGGTTGAACTCATACTACTCCTGAATATTACAGGATTATGGGTAGGAATGGTTGCAAAGCGTTTCAATTTTGACATAATAGAGTAAAGTAAGAAACATATATAATTATGCTTTAACATCTCTGCAAATAAAGCGTAATCACCTCCTTTTCGAGCTGTTAATAAAAATGTTATTGAAAATTTTCAAAACAGTAATATTATCCCAGAGGGAATAATTATCGATGAATTCAAACAAAATTGTGAAAACTACAAATTGTTCTTGTCTTCTAATCGTTTCCTCATCTCCGCAAAAAAAAAGTTTTTCTACTACAAGGCATTTGTACTCATTGTTCCACACAAAATATCATTCATCTATGAGAAGATGTATGTTACATCTTAATCATTTGATTTCGACAATTTAGCTAACAGTTATTTGCCTAGCTGGCGAGTTCGTGGGCTTCAATAAAATACCTAATTATAACACAAGAAAAATCAAAGCTTTAGAATGCCACCCTAAAACACATCCTTGCCGAGTCCACCATCACACCACGGCACGGTTGATGAGTGAATGGAAGCGTATACGAGAAACGACGAATGTTCACGGCTAGCATTTTAACCGCACTCTACCAACGTTATTTCAATATCATGTTTATTTATGAAAGCAAACGACGCCTTCGCCACTGGGCTGCGCTCGGTCGTGATAAATTTTCCACCCAAATGGTGATTTCAATTTTCGAGTGATTTTTCGATTGCCGGTTTCCTCTAGTTGTGCGATTTCATAAATAGCTTTATGCAATTTTTTGGTTCCCGCTCGGAATTCTGACTGTCCCCGGAACGAATAGTTTAGGAATTGGGGAAGGAGCGAGACCCGGAATCTGTCCGATCCAAACTGGAGAGAGAGAGAGCACACTCGAAAAAAAAGGTTTGCCCCTTGCGGCTTGGATTGTGGTTAATTATGTGCGAAAATTGATTATGAGTCGTAAATTTTCTGACAGAGACTAATTTTTCGGGGATAACAGGCAAAGCAGAGGAAAGGCAGCGCATTGGCTAATAAATTAGCAAAATTATAGTACACATGTGGGACAAATTTGACGATCGTTTGCGGAGCACAGTTCGACAGGCTCAGCTATTAGCATATGCTGGAGACCCGTAAAATGGCGCTTGCGTAGGTGGGCACGAGCTCGGTGGTTACGGTCTAAGCTTCAGATTAACTGTTTATTTTATCGAAATGGTCACGGAGGAACAAACGTAGCTTGGAATAATTATACCACAACGGATTACCAGTTGGGCAAATTCGAATAATAAAAGCACTTTCCAAACTGAACGAAGGCAGCATTATTTATGCCTTCCGGTTGCTTGAAAACGACTTCTTTTTATAGGTGTTGAAGTGTAAACTCTTTTGTCTCAAATTACGCCGTTTTCATCCTTCGTTAGCGAACGGTTTGAGAACTTCACTCGCTACCTGTCCGGCAGGAATTCGCAGTCTGATTTATTGACCAGAAAATGCAAATAGTTCTTGACTCTTGCAGTAACCCCCTTCACATAGGTTGAGATTGTGCTAGAACACCTGCACAAACCCAGCATCGAAGGTCGACTGGCCGCACACACACTAGATCCGGTCTCCATTATTGCAGCTCAAGGGGGAGCTCTAGTATGTTTGTTGCGATCGATTCAAGTTCTCCAATCAATTTCCTTTGCAATGATTAAGGTTCCGTAGAAGCAAACCTGGCGAAAAAAAAACGGTGAGAAACTTTAATATGCAGAAACGCAGCGGGGTCTGGTCGGGTGTTGCTGTTGATGCTGCTGCTACGACGATGTTGAACTTCGAAAAGCCATTAAAGAAGCAAAGCTTGTGCACCCCAGCGCCCTTCGTTTATAGTTGAATGTGGTTATTGTTGATGTTAGTCGACCACTTTTTATCTGGAAAGACGTCGGCTTCCATTAGTCTTCCCTGTTCGGGCAGGTCAGATAGGATAAACTTTGTTGGTCCCAGCCTGGGAAGGCGACAATGATGCTTCACTTTGTGGTACGTATTTGAGCTATAAATATTGCAGGCTTGGAAGCTCCGCAGGGGGTGCAGTTACGCAGTAAGTGCTCGCCCAAGTGTGTAACATGATTACTAGTCGAGGACCCGCTTTGCTTTCGAAAGATTCAATTTTACATCTTATGACTAATGTAATGACACTTTGTCGTTTGGTTAGATATCCAGGGGGGTTTGTTTTTGAAATCCATTAGAAACAAAATTTTGTTACCACAGCCTATAGTACATTTTGATATGTACCTTTTGCGTAAAAAACGTCGAAAAAAACATCTATGCAAAGTGCAATCAATTAAAATCGACAATTGAAAAAAATATATAATAAACTCTTTTGAGGAATTGCTTATAGAATTGTTTCTGGAAGGCAGCTTCAACCATCGAGATCTAGCGCGCCTCTGAGCACTAGACTGACAGTAATGTCTATTTCCTCCACAAAAGGCACCACGTTTTCTAACACGCTACCAAATTTCTGAGCAAAAGATCACATTTGATTTCCGTAGAATTGTCATGAACATCTCCGAGGTGCATCAAGATTGGAAGATCATTCTCGTTACGTTTCGAATTTACAAAGTCCCCAAAACCACAGATCAGCCACTTTTTATTAAAAAATATGAATAAATTGCAAGCTTTCCAATCTACCGGGACAAAACGCCCCAGATGCCGTATAATATGCCTCATGCAGTAGCTTCATATGCCAGCTCAGCATGTGCAGTGAAACAACGCTTGAAGTCTCAGAAGCAAACGCTAAAGCAATGAACAAATCAGCCGGGCTAGGGGTAGGGCATATTGCCCGGGAGCTGTAGTGTAGCAGAAACCATTGAATACTTAAGCAAATTATACAATTTTTATCGTTTCTTCACTAGATACAGCTGCTTAGAGGTTAATTTGAGATATATAGGTACACAAACCAGGTAATAAACTTTATACATTAGTGTAAACGTTACGGAAACGCTGCAAGAAATTAGATTTGAAGCAACTCAAATCGAAATAGATTTTTGTTTATTTGTTGCTACCAGTGACAATTATCAAACTTGCACAGAAGATTGGTCCTATGACCCGCTACGGATTTCCGAAAGTCTCATGTCTTATTTTTTGTTTGTTTCCGAATTAATGGACTGGGGCGTTATGCCCCGGGGGGGGGGGGGGGCGTTTTATACATATTTACCCTATTCAGAGTACAATATTTCCACCTTTTTCATTCTATACTATCCTTCATACAGCATGCTCAGACAATAACTTTTTACCGCGCAGTTAGCGGTATGAATCTCTCGTTCATTCAACTATCAAGTAGGGGAACTGCTCCATTATTCATCTCATTAAGCCTATATTTAGGAAAAATGCACGGATTAAACACCTAATTTTCACGAACTCATTGAACAAATAAACTGAATATGTTTACGTGCTCTTTAAATTGTTCAACATTATATATTTAGTGAAATTAGCTAGATTTATCATGAATTTTGTAAAACAAGCCATTTTTCACAACGCTTCCATATCCATTTCAAAACTTGAATCACTGCTCAATTATTCATCTCACGACGCCCCCATATTCATCACACTGTTAATTATGAATGAATCACATTATCATGGATAAACGAAGCCGCGGCCTGATGTAGTGAGTTACCTAGATATCTGCTGTAGTTGCTTACGTGCAAAATTGGTAACCTAGGTAACCACTGCAGTGCTGTCGATTTATGTCATTCATGTCGGAATAATTAAACAATTTCAGTATGATTTTTTCGTATTAACAGAAACTGATTTAGCAACTTTTGATTTTCTTCAACGCAGTGAAAACAGATGAAAACACATAAAGTTGAAATTTAGAAATTTTAGAAATTCATCTCATATATTCTGCTTATTCAAGCCTGTTTTAGAAAATTTGAGGTGTACATTTCAAAGATTAACGTATTCTTAGTGTAGTGACCATTTTGTTTAGTGGTTAAAATAAAAAGTGGTCCGTTAGTGATAAAAAAAACTTTGGTTGGCTGCTGAACGAGTCTCGTTGTAGCCGTATAGAACGATGCGCGGATTTGATATTTTGAGGTAGGTGGTTGAATTAAATGAGTTTTCAAGTGCAGATGCTCGACTATAACATCAAATTTAGTGCTTTTAAGTGAGTTTCTGAGGATTATACTTCATGAGGAATCTAAAGTGAACTAAGAAGAACCCATTCCATTGGTTTAAGAAGAAAATATGCGTTTTTTCCTGTTTTCAATAGTGTCTTGATGTTGAATGAGATGAATATACGGGCTGAGATGAATAATGGAGCAGTTCCCCTACATGGAACCCAAAAAAGTAATACTTTGTAAGATAAAGCACCTGTCCATTTTACCCCAGGGGTCCAAATTACCCCAAACTACCCTAGCCATTGATTTCTTGTAAAATGGTTCTATAGTAACACCAATTTAAAAAATCATGCTTCATCATGTAGAACCTTCAATGCTTGCTGTAGCCTGACGAAACTAAATAGGCGCTATAAGTTTGATATCACTCATCACTTTTTGAGCGAAGCTCTGGAACGAAGTGAGATTCCAAAGCTCTGGCTTTAAGGCAGCATTTTCTGCTTATGTCGACTTTTTTCATTTCATTCAAAGAAAACGACAGCTAAAGCGCATCGAGAGTTTAAAAAAAGTTTATGGAAATGCTGTTCTAATTGAATAATCGTGCCGTGAGTCGCTTTAAAGACGTTAATTTCGATGTTATCGAATGTCCTCGTAAAGGAAAGCCATAAACCTCCAAAGACGCTGAATTTAAGGAATTGTGCGATCAGGATCCATGTCACAAGCAGGATCAGCTTGCTTGGGTATTAGGAGTTATCCACCAAGCCATTTCCAAGCGATTGCATGCACTGGAGCTGATGCTAAAAGTTTCTATAACTTGTGCATTTAAGATTTGAAGCCAAAGGACGTAAAACATTGTTTTTTTACGTGTTCCAGGTTCCAGTGGCTTAAAAGAATGATTTTCTTCATCTCACCGTAATGAGTGAGAAAAAATGGATTCATTAGAGCAGCCCAAAGAAAAGAAAATAATGGAGACAGCCCGGTCATGCTTGTTGTCGGTGTTATTTATTGTGAACTGTTGAGACCTAACGAAACCATCGCTGGAGAGCTTAAAATTAATGTGATTAAGCCGAGCACTGCGCGAAAAATGGCCACTATACGAGCAGAGGTTCGAAAAAGTGATTCTACTGCATGACAACGCTCGGCCTCATGCAACTAACCCGCTATATTTTCAAGATATTGCGCCATCCAATTATCACTTGTTCCGTTCGACGATACAAGATTGGGCTGATCAGCAGTTCTGCTCATAAGAAGACATAAAAATGACTTGGTTCGTGGCAAGTATAAAAAAACGTCCACTTTGATCGTAACGGTTTTTTGTTTCTGCCGGAAAGATGACACAAAATTGAAGCTAGCAAAGGTCAAAATTTCTCTTCTCTCTGAGTTGCATTTTTATCAAAAAGCAGCGAGAACTCAGTTGAGCACTTTCAATTGAATATTAGCAGGCATGTCATTCTCCCTAATCTGTGTAAAGAACAGAGCGAATATTCACCGCTCTCTTCTTGCCCAGCATGAGCACTGCGTGTAATCAGTGCGTCTTGAACTGTCCTACAGATCAGACGTTTTTTCGGTTGCTTGTGGACTGGTCTTTGACTGCCTATAGCTTCAAAGTTTGTGTTTTGTCAGTGTGTCTTTTAAAGACTACCTGAAAGTTATTTCCCATCAGTCTTTCTCAAGACTACCTACTTTTGAATTTAACATTTGTTTTAACTTTTTTCGTATCACCTGAAATGGCTGGACGGAAAAAGAAACCTCGCATCGCTGCGGGGAGGAAAAGAGAGGCATCTCTTTCTGACACATCGAGTGTCTGTAGTGACAATCCTTTTGATATTTTGCCTGAGCAAGAAGCTGGTGAAATGGAAGTTACCAATAATGAAACTATACAAAATATAAAATCTTTAAAAAAGGAGAAAGTTCCACCTATTGTGGTAACTATTTCTTCTGAATTTAATATATTCAAAAAGGAACTTTCAACGTTTGTTTCTGACGTTAAAGTTACCTATCAAATTGGCCGTAGAGGTGAATGCCGCTTATTAGCCGACTCAGTAAAGGGTCGTGATCGTCTTGTTCAGTATTTAACTGACAAGATGTACAAATTTTTTACATATGACACCAAGAACGCCAAGCCGTTCAAGGTTGTCTTGAAAGGTCTCACCAACGATCAAACCGTTGATGAGATCAAACTTACTTTAACAGAATTACTTGGCATAGCCCCTACCCAAGTAATTCTATGAAACAAAAATCACGAGGCGAAAACAGTCAGAGAACTGGAATTTCCCTTGTTAATTATTTAATTCATTTTAACCGCAATGAGGTTAACAACTTAAAATTTTTTGAAAAAGCACATGCTTTGTATAATGTGCGTGTAAAGTGGGAAATTTATAGGAAGTATGGCGGAGGTGAAAAGCATATCACCCAATGCCGTACTTGCCAACGTTATGGCCATGGTTCCAAATTCTGTAACATGGACCAAAAATGTCTTAATTGTGGAGACTCTTCTCACAAAAAGGACACATGTCCTGTGAAAGAGAGTAAAAATTTTCGCTGTGCGAATTGTAACGGCAACCATATGTCAAATTTTTATCAATGCCCAGTCCGTTTAGCAATTGTTAAGGCAAGGCAAGGTAAACAAAATTCAATTTCTCAATTAAAATCAACTTCAAAACAAAATTCTCCAAGCGTACCAGTGACGCATAGTTTACCTACTCCTTTGCATACCCGTTTAACTTATGCACAGGTTACAGGTAGTTCGAACATTATACCGCCTAGTGTTGGTAGTTCGAAAATGACCGTCAATATGGGTAAGCAAAACACGCTAGAAAATAATTGTACACCTATTACTCCAGCTAATATTGCTGCCGAAAATATTTTTTCTAATGTCAACTGCCTGGGGCCTATTACGGCAGGTAAACTTTCTTTTTTGCAACAGGCAATGTTCGATCTTATGAACGCCATGTTGCAGGCAAAATCAATGTTTGAAGCCATTCAAATAGGCACAAATTTTACTATTAAAATTGTTTCTAATTTAAAATTTAGCAATGATTTTAAATAAAACAATTAAAATATTAAATTGGAATGCTCGCTCATTGAAGGCCAATGAGAATGAGCTTTTTAATTTTTTAACAGTAAATAATGTGCATATTGCAATTATTACTGAAACATTTTTGAAACCTAACATAAAATTAAAATATGATCCCAATTACGTGGTTCATAGATATGATAGGATTCAGGGTTCCGGCGGTGGAGTTGCAATTGTTATTCATCGCCGAATCAAACATCGTGCTCTTCCCCATCTTGAGACGAAAGTTATTGAAACTTTGGGAATTGAAGTTCAAACTGAGCTTGGGATTTTATTTATTGCCGCAGCATATTTACCATTTCAATGCACACGCGAGCTCAAAAATTATTTTAAAGGTGATTTACAAAAACTCACCAGAAATCGTTCGAAATTTTTCATAATCGGCGATTTTAACGCTAAACATCGTTCATGGAATAATTCTCAAAGTAATTCCAATGGCAAAATTTTATTCAATGATTGTTCTTCAGGATACTATTCTATTTTGTCTCCGAATAGTCCTACATGCTTTTCTTCTGTAAGAAACCCTTCAACAATTGATTTGGTGCTGACAGATCAAAGTCATGTATGTAGTGATTTGATCACACATGCTGACTTTGATTCTGACCATCTTCCAATAACTTTTTCTTTATCACATGAATCAGTTTTAAACCCTATGAGCTCTGTTTTTAATTATAACAAAGCTAATTGGGAAAGATACAAAACTCATATTGAGAGAAATTTCAATAATGAGCTTGATTTGCAAAACGAAGTGAATATTGATTCCGCTTTGGAAGCATTAAAATGTGCAATTGTTGATGCCAGGAATTATTCTGTTCCAAAGGCTCAAGTGAAATTTGATTCACCAATAATTGACGAAAATCTTCAACTTCTAATTCGTTTGAAAAATGTCCGCAGACGTCAATATCAACGTTCTCGTGACCCTGTTTTTAAAACTATTTATAAAGATTTACAGAAAGAGATTAAACATAGATTTACTCTTCTGAGAAATCAAAATTTTGAGACTAAAGTTGAAAAATTGAAACCATATTCAAAACCATTTTGGAAGCTGTCGAAGATTCTTAAGAAACCTTCAAAGCCTATTCCAGTTTTAAAAGATGGTGAACGTTTTCTTGTATCCAATGAACAAAAGGCTCAAAGACTTGCTCAGCAGTTTGAGAGTGTTCATAACTCAAATTTGAATTTTGTGAGTCCAACTGAAAATGAAGTCACACGTCAATTTGATTTAATTTCTTTCCAGAATTTTTTACCTGCAGAAATAATTGAAACTAACTTGAATGAGATTAAATCAATTATTAAAAATTTCAAAAATATGAAAGCACCTGGTGACGATGGAATCTTTAATATACTAATCAAACATCTCCCTGAGAGCACAATGGAATTTTTAGTGAAAATTTTCAATTGCTGCTTCAAAATTGCATATTTTCCCAAATTATGGAAAAATGCAAAAATTACTCCCATTTTAAAACCGGATAAGAACCCAGCTGAAGTTTCAAGTTATCGACCAATCAGTTTGCTTTCTTCAATAAGTAAACTGTTTGAGAGAATTATTCTTAACAGAATGATGTCACACATCAACGAAAATTCAATTTTTGCAAATGAACAGTTTGGATTTCGCCATGGGCATTCCACAACTCATCAATTGCTCAGAGTTACTAATATGATACAAGCTAACAAATCTGAAGGTTATTCCACTGGAGCTGCTCTTTTAGACATAGAAAAAGCATTCGACAGTGTTTGGCATAAAGGTTTGATTGCGAAATTGCAAACTTTTAATTTTCCAATTTTCCTAATCAAAATTTTAAAAAATTATCTTACTGATCGAACTCTGCAGGTTGTCTATCAGAATTCAAAATCTGATAGATTTCCTGTCAGAGCAGGTGTGCCTCAAGGTTCAGTCTTGGGTCCAGTCCTGTACAACATATTCACTTCAGATCTTCCTGATTTGCCTCCAGGATGCACAAAGTCATTGTTCTGCGATGACACAAGCATTTCCGTAAAAGGAAAAAGTCTTCGTGTCATATGCAGTCGATTGCAGAAAAGTTTAGATATTTTTTCTTCCTACTTGCAAAAGTGGAAAATCTCTCCCAATGCTTCTAAAACTCAAATGATAATTTTTCCGCATAAGCCTAGGGCTTTTTTCCTCAAGCCAAACAATAATCACGTTGTTAAGATGAATGGGGTTATTTTAAGTTGGTCCGACAAGGTTAAGTACTTGGGACTAATTTATGATAAAAAACTTATTTTCAAAGAGCACATTGAGAGTATACAAGCCAAGTGCATCAAATATACGAGATGTTTATATCCTCTCATTAACAGGAATTCTAAACTTTGTTTAAAGAACAAACTATTGATTTACAAACAAATTTTTAGACCAGCAATGCTTTATGCTGTACCGATCTGGTCAAGTTGCTGTTCAACAAGGAAGAAAACGCTCCAAAGGATTCAGAATAAAATTCTGAAAATGATTTTGAAGCGTCCTCCTTGGTTTGGTACACTCGAATTACATAGACTTACTGGTGTTGAACCATTAGAAGCTATGTCAAATAAAATTATTAACAATTTTCGACAAAAATCGTTGCAATCCTCAATTGCTACGATAAGCTCTCTTTATAGCCAATAAGTTAGCAATTAAGTTAGTTGTAAGTTTACTTCCCCTTTTCTGACAAGTAGGTTTAAATCCCTACGAATGATAAGTCCTAATTGCGAAAGCAAACAAATCCTAACAATTAAAATTACAAATTTCTAACAGTGTTGAGAAGTCACCATTTGTGATTGGACACACATACTCATTATTTACTAATATTTATCATAAATACTTGAGCTACTAACAAATCCCCCCTTAATAATAATATAGCACTGCGTGTAATAATATTTTGTATCAAACTTCTTCATACTGCTTGTGCTATGTTTCTGCTTGCACCCCAGCTGAGAAAACCAGGAAAACCAGGCACATATGATTGAGAGGCACACAACAAAAGTACTGCAGTGAGCTCTGTTCTGTAGTTTTTGAGCGTAACGTCCTTTCGAGAAAGAGATGATACCACCTCTCTAAACAGATATTTCAGACTCCACCGCAAATTTTTTTGCAAGCTTAGGTTTGTTCCACTGTTTTCTTTTATTCAGTGCAGCACCTCTAGTTGTTGTACCAAAAAACTAATGACAGCGTTTTGATCTGGAAGCTTTGTTTACGTAGTGGTGAAAATTTCATAAGAATAGGTACATGCGTTGAAAAGTTCTCCAATATGGAACGTGAGAGACGAGAAAAAATTGTGCACACCTACGTTAAAAACTCAACATGGTCAGGAGGAATTCCGAAGGATCGCCAAGGCTCTCATCGACTGTTAATACCGTGTTCAAACGTTACCAGGACGGTGGGTCGCGCTAAACAAACCAAACGTAGAAGTGGAACATAGACCCGGAAACTACGATTGCATGCATCAGGGTAGTCCGGGATAATCCTGGGGTCTTCCTCCGTGATTTGGCGGAAGGGTTCAATGAAGCACATAGTACAGTTCGTCGAATCTGTATGCATGAAAGATTACGGTCGTATCATTCCAGTAAACAACCCAACAGGACGCTGAATCAGAACCTGGTTGCCAAAACCCGAACAAGAAAGCTATACGAGCAAATCCTGACAATACTTTGTACGGCTGTATTTTGATGGACGATGAAACATGCGTTATAACGGACTCTGGACAAATCCCGGGTCGGAAATTTCACCTTGCTAACCGTAAAGGGAATGCTCCAGGAAGGTTCAAATTTGTTTTTGTGGATGAATTCGCCCGCAAGTTGATGATTTGGCCAGTGATGACAAAAGTTTTCAAGCAACCATGTATGGATAAGTTTACGAGGAGAAGTGTCTTCAGGAGATAGTTTTGCCGTTCATCCAGTACCACGAAGACCTCGTGAAGTTTTGGCCCAATCTAGTTAGCTGCCCCTGCGCCCGGGATCGAAAAAAGGAATAATCCACCTAACTGCCCACATAGGCCAAGCGTAAATTGAAGAAGTGTGGCAGATCAAAACATCATCTGATATGGCGTAGTGGTGGAAAAAAATGGCCAGTACTGTTGATGTTGCCACAGTGCAAAAATTGATGGGAGGTGTTCGATCAAAACAGCAGACAAATAATTTGTCTTGTATTTTTTCATTGAAGATTGATAAAAACCCTGCACAAACTTTTTTTTTTACCAATTTTGTACGTCATTTTCTCATGAAGAAATCGGAAACTGTATGCCAAATTCCAAATGAAAAAAACCTAACTCAGATACAAACGATTTGCTGCTTTCTTTAAGCAAGTACGTCGTTTTACCCACCAGTGTGAAAGTAGTTGTTTTCACAGAGAAAAATGTTCTCCTACACGCTAGTGATCCTCTGAGGAGAAATGACAAGCTTGCTTTTGACATACTGTTTTTCATTATTTTAGCTCGTCAAGAGTAACTTTTCCGAACGAGTAACGGATAGCAACAAGCCTGCCAGCTGGTCCCGAGGTACGATGCTAACCTAACAAGCCAGTCGTCGTAGGTTCGAGTCTCGGCTCGGGAGAGACTGTTAGTGTCAGTAGGATCGTAGCGCTAGCCCCGAAATTGTCCTGTACACTTAACAGTTGGCTGCGAAGTCTGTGTATAATAAATAGAAGGTCGAGTTCCGATACGGAATGTAGCCCCAAGGCTTTGCTTTTTTTAACGGATGGCAACATAAAATTTGGAATTTTTTTAAGGCTCATTTACTCCGCAGCAAACCCGCTCAGAGAGAAATGAGAGTATGTATATGAAAGCTCTCTCTTTCTTTTCTTTATGTCAGTATTTTTTGTTTTGTTTATGTATATCCAGTTCTAATCAAAATGGCGTGGAAACAAGGAGCATTCCGCAAGCGCATTGTACAGTTCGCTCTGAGCTGCCCCAAAGTTTTGGAAAAAAGTTTACGGTAAACTGTTTTGAAAGCAATAGTCTTCCGGTTTCAATTGTGTATAATTTCCTGCGAACCTCAACAATAATCCGCCAGGAAGATAGTGGAAAACTGGCCAGAGTAGTGGACAGAGTAGGACTTTTTCCTTTTTGTCGAAATCATGGTTCAAGAACTACTAGTTGCTTAGCCATCAATCGAAATCCATAAGAGTTTACCTTGGATTCCCTTGAAATGCCTAACATTAACACACCATTAGAGTCGAACCAGCGGGCCTGGGAGGTAAAGCAGAGAAAGAAAATAACTCACAAGTTTTTTAATGCTTTGCTGTCGATTTATATTTTCTTTCTATAATCTGCATCTGTCTTTCTCTAATGTGTTTAAAATTATAACAAATTTTTGGTAATTTTTCAATAACAAATAAATGTTTTTTACTCGTACTATAAAAAAACGGTTTTTTATTATTTTGGGGTCCCCACAATCGTAAATCCTACTCTGATCATATTCGTCATTGTATTGGATGTCCACGGCCGTTTTTTTAAGCTACGACATATTTGAGATGCCTCGATGGAAGCTATGACATCAAAACATTCACAAATAAAAAATTTTCATATATTTTTATTCATCACCACGAAAATACGCGAGAAAAAGTGTTTCTTAAGTAGGGGAGACTCTGAGTTATATTTTTTCTATTTGAAGCATAGTGGGATGTTTGTAGTGAAGCTGTAATCGGTTTCAATTTGCGAACCTTACGCCGTTTTTGAGAGGTTCCATTCTATAGAAAATAAGCTTCATAATTCATATTTATATTTATCTGTTCCGATAAATTACACTTGAAATCCTTTATTGGGTTTATCAAGCATAAGCGAAGTGAAGCGGTGATGTCTCAGGAGTACACTGGTACAAAACAGGCCTTTGCGTTTCACCAATATTCCCAACTTTAAAGCAAATATTTCGTCTAAAAAGTGTTCCCACATTGAATTTACATACAGACAGCATATTTGATTTTGAAATCACCGCTTGAAAACTGGACTTGATATGAATTGTGAGGACAAATTGTGCTCGAAAATAGTTTATTTTTAAAAACTTTTAGTTTTAGCAATTTGAATGAAACTTTTTTAACATTTTCAAAAGCAGCTGTTTGATGATGCTACTACATATTTTGAACAGCTATTAGTTCAATAGTTGAAACAAATCGCCTATAAAAAAATGATCCGATCATGGTACATTTTCTGACTGGTTCGATCGTGATACAACACCCTAACCGATTTGTTTCTTAATTTTCGTACGTGTACTTATCTGGATATCCTGACTTTTGCTGCTCAAATATTATTTCATTTAGTACTATGGTATCACAAGCTGTGATTCACAACGCGGAACGTAAAGTTACCCACTCCATTATTGCCCTAGGTATCCTTCAAAAGCCAAGAACTAATTTCAACGGCTAGAAACACTTTTCTCTGCCACTCTCTGGAACGAAAGAAAATAAATACCAACAATCGCGTTGTTCGAAAGTTTGCATACCACAAACTCCTGGAGGTCTACCAAAGTTTCCTCTACCGAAATCAGACTACATACTAAAGTCAGTAAAAGATGCCTTGTACTGTGTTGCACAGAACCTTCCGTTTTGCAATTGAATCTGTTTCGCACTTTTTTTTTGTTTCGTCCGAGTTTCATGAAACTTAGTACGCACAGAAAAACAAACTAACCTAGAATAACCCCACTTGGGTTTTGCGCCGGAATGCATTCCCATTCACTGGCGCTGACAGGCCGATCCGGTCCGGTTCGCAATATGCAGACAACCCCGTCGCTCCCCGGTCGAGGCCAAAAACGGAGGAAATAAATAAAAAGCAACAACTTATAAATATAAACAACCGACTAGAATTTTTAATGCTATTTTCTCGTTTCACCAAACCGAGTTTGCTTATGTTTGAATTCTCTTTGTGCTAGGTAAAACAGCATCACAGCCGGCGGCAACAGTCATGATGCGATGCTGCCGCTGCTGTTGAGTTGATTTCATTTCTAGAACTCGTTTCCTCTTGAGAATTGCGCTCTGGACTTTTGGCGGTTGAATGGGAACGATTCTAGCCTCTGCCACACCAGCAACAACGGCAGCAGCATGTAGTGTACAGGTTGAATGGTGCTAAATTTATGGAAAATTTATTCAAGAGCAATAATTCTAACACACAAAACAGCTCTCGTTCGGTGCTTGTCTGCCAGTCGATAGGGGGTTCCTTAAGCTGTAAATCCTTCTCCTACGGCTGTTACGAATCTGCCGGTTTTTTATCTGTCGGCACAGCTAAAATCAATCCAATAAAAAAACTCTTTATCGCTGAATAACGGTTGCTGGGTTGTACCTTCCCCTGAAACAATAGATGCCTCGTTCAGCTGATCCGCAAGGTCAAGATCGTAATCTGTGCTACGTTTTGATGGTAAACGAGGGTGCCAGCTATAACTAATCGCTTCGAGAAGGTTTCGTCGACCGAATCCTACCAAGAGTAATGCAACAGTTTTACCACAGTCGCACAGCGGAGATTCTTCGAACAAAAATCAGATAAATCACAAATCGTTCGAAAATCACCGCAATTTAGGTCAATTTTCGGTGTCTAGAATTTCTTTTCTCTAATTTTTACCATGTAGTAAGATGATAATGAATAAAACTTTTATATTCTAGCAATCTTGTATATTTTACCTAATCCATACAGTTGTATCGAACCTATTGTGATAAAAAATCTGCTCCGTAAATAAAACTCATAGTCCTGCGTCAATATTTTTCAGTATATCAAATCCTTAAAAGAACTATAAAATATCAACATCAAGAACATCGATTCTGTCCGGCCTCTGGCTAACTGTGCAACTGCAACATCATCCGTTCATTGACGCTTGCAAGGGGAAGCAGTGTAAGTGCAGGCAATCGTTTGTGTAGGATATAACGAATTAGCTCTGGTGAGAGTTCGTGTAATAAGCGCATGCATGGTCTGTTGCCCCAGTGTCAGTCCTTCGGCAGTCCACGACCGACCGACCAGCCGGCCGACCTATCTACGGGCAAAATCAGTGTTCAGCCAATAGTATACACGTTTTATGCATCAAGATAAGCACCGTGAATCAATGTAATGGATACGATGTTGATACACATACAGCCGGCTGCTGCCTTCCTACTGGCTTCAGGGGGACTGGGTCAGAATGCATTATGATCGCATACAGGATACGTGATGCTGGGGAGCAGAACTTTTTCGTAAGCATACATGGCAATACGTAAAAAAACCCTCCTTGCCGACGTCACCGAATCCCGTTCCTGAATCGATAGATGGCTTACATCGTCTGCACGGACAGGACACACCAAGCGTCCCGGGCACAGCAGCAGCAGCAGCAGCGACCAATGCAAATACACCCGAGTAGTTGTGTTGAAGCGATAATGACCTGGGATAACTTATTTCTGTTCGCCAAGGGATGCGGAGTGAAAGCATGGGTTTACTTTTTGCCGCGTTCGTTAATAATAATACTCTTCTTTGTTTATCATTACGCTCAAACAAGCTTAATGGGCGAGAATAAGCTCGGCAAAGCGAAAACAACATGTGTGCTGAAATGAGTGCAGGTTGTCTGCCCCGGCTAAGTGTAATTAGCTTTTAATTTTCCAGGCTCACTAGTAAACGGCGTATGCATAGATCAAACAGTAATAGCCACGGCTATGACAGGCCCTATCATCGATTGCAGTGGTGCTGCTTGTGCACGTACCGTACAGGGATATCGTTGATATTCTAATACGGGTGGTATTTGGCGACACTAATGAGTTGCCCTGGGCTAGTAACCTATGGTTTGGACGCTTTTACCCGAGTTTGACCACGTTCGATTTCTGTTTGGCCTTTCGCTTGGTGAGAGCGATTTTTTCACGCTGTATATTCACAATATTCGAGGGTTTGCATAAAATTCCATGTAAGACCTCAACAGCCTGTAGGTATTCATGGCAAATACTTAAATTTTACTTCTTAGGTCGACTATTTTTGAAAGTGTGTTAGCATGTAAAATTTCTCTTATTCCAATCACAAAATGCACAGGTATTTATTATTCCGACTATCAATTAGTTGTTTGAATTGAGCACCAGGTAAAGTTTAACACCGTCAATGGTGGACACATAGAGACAGTAGTCACGATTGGAATGCAGCATCAAATTGAACTTGTCGTGCCAACATATTGGTGCATGTCTCAATCCATACAACGACTTTTGCAGTTTACCAGTTTACACAAACTGGCTTTCTTCTCTTTTTTGAGAAACTTTTATGTAGAGATGTTCCTCCGTCACTCAATAGAGAAAAAGTGTTTTAGCGTCCATACGGAATCCTTGATGAGCGGCAATGGCTAGCACCACTCGAGCTGTGAACAGCTTGGAGGAAAGGTATCATCGAATTAAATGCGATGGGCGTTGGCCACCAATTTATCCTTGATCATCAATCCTCTCGGGTATCAATCTCGTTGTATGTTTTGGGGAAATATGACGAGTATAGCATTTGCTCTGAAGCCGTTAAGATATTTAAGGTGAAACCTCATTGAATCCAAAAATGGCCGACTTAGAGTCACCACTTCGAATTTTCAAAAGCACAAGACATTGCGTTCCCTATGAGAATTCTATTTCATGTTTGCTTCACCACAGCAAATAGGGTAACCGCTCATATATTCATCTCAGTACCTATATTCATCTCATCACGCCTTTTTGATCAATTTATCGTCAAATTCTACCATATTTTCAACGTAAAACTCTCAGCTACTTGAGAAAATCGAGAAGCAAATAGATATACTTCCAAAAATTTGTAGAAATTCGACGGTAAATTGGACAAATGAGAGAAATAAGATGAATATAGGTGCACCAAGCTGTTGAGATAAATAATGGAGCGATTACCCTATAAAATAGTATTTTCACAGGGAACGCATTAACTATTTCCGAGTCTTGTGCTTTCAAAAATTCAAAGTGGTGACTCAAAGTCGGCCATTTTTGGATTCAATGAGGTTTTACCTTAAAGAATCTTCAAGGGAATTTGTGCTTCCGTTCACTGTGCATCGTAAACTGCTTGCCGCTTAGGTCTGAAGATATGTTGAGATTTGGGTTCGCAGGGATGCTTAGTTGCATTACGGACCTGGTTTCGCTGCATCTTTGCGCTTAGTTTCATCGTCGTCAAAAGTTTCCTCTTAAATGGGCCGACAGACAGACAGACAGACAGACAGACACAGCAGACAGACAGACAGACAGACACAGCAGACAGACAGACAGACAGACACAGCAGACAGACAGACAGACTCAGCAGACAGACAGACACAGCAGACAGACAGACAGGCAGACAGACTGACAGACAGACACAGCAGACAGACAGACAGACACAGCAGACAGACAGACAGACAGACAGACACAGCAGACAGACAGAGATAGAGACAGACAGACAGACAGACAGACAGACAGACAGACAGACAGACAGACAGACAGACAGACGGACAGACAAACAGACAGACAGACAGACAGACAAGCTTTTTTATATGTTTAAATTATATCATGCATTTTGATATGTTTAAGAACCAGTGTCGTAGCCAAGGAGTTAGGGTTTTTTGGCAATATAAGGGTTCTACATTTCTCTAGCATTAGGGTTAAAATGTTTCGTCTTCTCAAAAACGTGCCCATGCAAAACTTCGGCTTAATGAAACTTCGTGGTGTTTTTAGCCTCAAAGTGGTCAAAGTTTCACTTTTATGATCGACGAAAACATTTCGATTTGAAATTATCGAAACCGAACTTTTTTTTTTTCAAACTAAATGTCTTGGCAATGTATGAAAGTTCGAAATCTGGTGCAGTTTGAAAAAAACCCGAATTAATCCACCTAGCGGTCAGACTCAGCCTTTCTCATTTAAACTTATTATATGTTAGAATAGATTTACACGATTTAAGAGAAAAAATACTCCTTGAAAATTTCTGCTGGTTTCAGCACAACTGTACCATTTTTAAATACAATACCATTATTAAATTAAAATTAAAAACCTAACATTCACACACATATGAGCATACATTAAAACATACATATGCAAATATAATTAAATAAATATGTTTCGAATACATCACGCAAAAATCCAGATGACTACTTTTGGTTACCGGAGTACATCTTAAAATGGATAAATTTTGCCTAATCCGGGTATTTCGATGGCGAAGATGCCGACTTCATCCATTATGAGTATTGCGGAAGCGGTACACCCAAAGGCCAGAAATCAACTTAGGACGCCATTTTAAATTTCTAGATACTTAGTAGCTTCCGATTTCTGGAAAACAACCTTAAAGGGACAAACATTACCAATGTTTTTCAGGAACATTATCCCGGGCTCGAAAGCCGGGAGTAAAATCCATACTTCACTTTGAAACCCGATTTTGCAGCTTTCGGTTTCTGGAAAACATCCACACACGTACACACCCACACACAAACATATACACCAATACATGCACACATGCAGAAAATGCTCGTTTCGTCGAACTGAGTCGAGTAGTATATGACATTTGGATCACTTTTCTACCTTTTAATTAGCCAGTGATCGTTAGGAGAAAGTCAATATGTTTACTTTCATTATGTGATTTCACATTTTTATGAACAACGGACAAAGTTACAATCCGATTACCATGAAATTCGATAGCAACCCATGGGGCAACTAGATCTTTCATTTGACACTAATTTTGTGAAAATCGGTTCAGCCATCTTTGAGAAAAATGAGTGAGTTTGAACAACCTCAGGATAACTTTTCTTTACATAACTTTTGAACCATATTTTCAATCATAACGAAATTTAAAAGTTAAGAGTTTTGGAGACAGCCCGATCATTTGAAACCAGTTTTATTGAAATCGGTTATGTGGTTTCTGAGATATTGATGTTTCGTGATTTTTACATTTTTATACATAACTTCTAAACTAAAAATCTGATTACAATGAAATTCAATAGCAACCTATGGCACAACTAGATCTTTCATTTGCAATTTATTTTATGAAAATCGGTTCAGCCATCTCTGAGAAAAGTGAGTGAGAAAAAAAAGTTGCACATACACACACACACACACACACACACATGCACACACACACACACATATACACACATACATACATACATACAGAAAATGCTCAGTTCGTCGAAAGGGGTCGAGTGGTATATGACATTCGGCCATTAGGACCACTTTTATACCTTTGGTTTTTTCAGTGATTGCTATACCTTTCTAGGAGAAAGGCAAAAACAGAAAAATCGACTTTCTGTTTTCCAATTCGAGAACCCTCAAAAGGTTCGACGATGCATCTATTAAAAAAACATTTGGCATGAACAACTTTTTCGATATTAAAAATTTGATCTTTTTTTATCGGCCAAAAGAGGATGTCCGATTACAAAACCTAAGTTAGTCTTTTAGAGCTTGACTAAAGACTTGTAATACAGAATTCTCCGTGCGGATTAAATAAGGACCGCACGGATTCGAGAATGTTGCTAGATTGATTTTATTGTACAAATTCTACTGAAACCGTAGAGAAAAACAGTTTTGTCTCTTATACCTTTTAATTTTTTTTTTTTGGCTTTGAAAACTCTGTCGCTTTTTTTTTTTGCTGTTGCCTGCTCTAATCGCATATCAGTTCCACCTTAATTTTCATCAGGTTGAGAAAACAACGCGTGAAACTATTTTGATTGCTTAAGTTATTTCAGTTGTTGAGCGTGGTTTATTTCCATATTTTTCGACATAATATAATGAGATAGAGATTTACCATAACTTCTCTATATAAACGACAAGAATGCAGGTGAGACTGGTATGCCATTATAGGCAGTGCTCCTTGTGCTGCCATGCGGTCATCGTTATTTTTCCCGTGGAAAACAAGGTGTCTAGTATCAGCACTTTATCCTGGCGAACTAATGTCGGGAAAATATACTTTTTAGACTATGCAACATAAGGTTACATCAAATGTCTGTGTATGGGAATGGAAATTTGTAACTGTACCTCTGGAAGGCTGCTGCACGATTGAGTTGAAATTTTGTATGGGGACCTATTTCGAGAAGAATAAACTTTTCAGATCAACTGAATTTCCAAAAGTTGTTTTGGATGTTGTTTTCGAATTTATCGTTCTATTTGTCGTACTATTCTCTCGCATTTATTTACTACAACGGAACCCGTATTAAAAGTGAGTTATTTGAACACGTCAAACCACTGTTATTTCTAATGCCGTTTTGAAACATGATAGTAACTGATTTAGGTTTCTTCCTACGTCTCAACTGCCTCTCTCTTCATTACTCTCAAAATTAATTTTTTTTTGGTTAGAACTTTACAATGCGCTTACACAAGGCTCCTTGTTTCGATGCCATTTTGAACAAAACTGAGCATGTATGATGGATTCGATGTTTTCTCATTCTCTTGTCCATATTGTCCACGTGTTACAGAGTTAACATCCATTCTAGCATAAAATAGAGGAAGATAAAGCAATTTAAAGTAAATTAAATCATATATCTGAAGCTTTGACATAAACAAGAATAAGATAAAATAACAAAAAGTATAACTTCACTGAAACTCAAGACTTTCGTCGACTACTTCAAATGTTTCTCCATCTAGCACCACCGCAGCACCAACATCCGACGGACTATCACGCACTCTGCCAGCCACCATGTATTTCGTTTTGGCAGAGTTTATGACGAGCCCTAATCTCGCAGCTTCCCTCCTGAGAGGTCCGAAGACCTCTTCCACAGCTCTACGGTTGATACCAATGATGTCGATATCGTCCGCGAAACCGAGAAGCATGTGCGACTTCGTAATGATGGTGCCGCTTCTCTGCACACCAGCCCTCCGTATAGCACCTTCCAATGCGATGTTGAACAATAAGTTCGACAGCCCGTCACCCTGCTTCAAACCATCTACCGTCACGAACGAGTGCGATATCTCACCGGCTATCCTGACGCTTGATGAGGATTCTTCAAGGGTGGCACATATCAGCCTAATCAGCTTTGTTGGGAAGCCATGTTTATTCATAATCTACCATAACTCATTTCTCTTGACTGAATCGTACGCTGCCCTGAAGTCTATGAACAGATGGTGCGTCTGCAAGTTGTATTCTCGAAATTTATCGAGGATTTGTCGCAAGGTAAACATTTGGTCCGTCGTGGAGCGTCCCCCTCGAAAACCGCATCGGTACTCGCCAACAAAGGTCTCCTGCAACGGCCTTAGTCTGTGGAACAGGATGCGGGAAAGAATTTTGTACACGGTATTGAGAAGAGTTATGCCCCGATAATTGCTACAGTCCAGGCGATGGCCTTTTTTGTAGATCGGGCATATGAGACCCTCCAACCAGTCCGAGGGCAATTCTTCATCAGACCACACTCTTAGCATGATCCGATGGATGGCACGATACAGCTGTTCGCTCCCGACTTTGAAGAGTTCGGCGGGAATGCCGTCCTTCCCGGCTGCTTTCCAGTTTCTCAGCTCTTTCACTGCTTTCTTCACCTCGTCCATGGATGGTGGATCCACAGCTTAACCATCATCCTCAATAGTCATCCTGCTCCTTTCGACTCCACTGTTTCCCTCACCGTTCAACAGCACACTGAAGTGTTCCTTCCAACGCCTGGCCACCTCTGTTTTATCGGTTATCAGGTTCCCCTCCCTATCGTTGCACATGACGGGGGCTGACACGTTTCGATTCCTGATCCCGTTGACCTTCTTGTAGAAGCTCCTCGCATCGTGCCTGGAGAAGCAACCTTCCGCCTCCGCAAGAATACGCTTCCAATGCTGTCGTTTCTTCCGGCGATGGAGTCTCTTTTCAGCGGCTCTTGCATCTCGATATCTACCCATGCTCAGACGAGTCACAGCCGTGGCCAACATGTGACCCCTGGCGCGGTGCTTCTCTTCCGTCACTCGCTGGCACTCAGCGTCAAACCACTCATTGGGCGCAGCTACCGCAGTTGTACCCAACACTTCTCGTGGTGTAGTGCCGATCGAACTGTGGATGTGCCTCCACTGTTCATTCAGGTTCCCTTCAAATCTTTCCTCAATCCGTTCATCAACTTTCTGCGAGTACTCTGCAGCCACTCCTTCTGTTGATAGCCGCTGGATGTTCAACTGCATCCTCCTCGTTGCCTTGGATTTCAGCACGTTGGACAGCCGGGCGCGGATTTTGGCTACTATGAGATAGTGATCCGAGTCAACGTTCGGTCCTCTGAACGACCTCACGTCTGTAACGTCTGAAAAGTGCCGTCCATCAATCAGAACGTGGTCAATTTGAGAGCAAAGCTCTCCATTCGGGTGCATCCAGGTGTGCTTACGTATGTTCCGGCGTGCAAAATAAGTGCTACATATAGCCATCCCCCTAGCTGCAGCGAAATAAACAAGAGAGATAATACTAAATGTTAATACATTAAGGTGAATATAGGTTAAAGGAAAAAATAAATAAATTAAGTCGCTGTTGCTGGAAGTTGTGAAAAGAAAATTGCAGACCAATCTGCTTTTATACCGTCCTAAATTTGTAATCAAATGGATCAGATTTTTGAATAAAAATTGAAAAAACACAGCATTCAAGTGAAAAAAATAAAAACGAAAAACATAAGGGTAGAGCTCAAGTTGTTTTACATTTTTTTTATAATTAGTTGTTCTTCTGTCCCTTTTTATGGATTTTTCTTAAATATTTTTTTATTTAAATAGGATTGAAATTTCTCACTCAATCGTGCAGCTATCTCTTTCCCAGAACTAGGTTTAGCTACACCATTTCATTTCCACAGGCAGCAGACATTTGAAGCAGCTTTTTGTTGCGTAATCTGAAATAGTTTATTTTCTCGAAATTCCTTCGCCGCAATAAACAGCAGATGATAGACACCTTGTTTCCCGTGGGAGAAACATGACGGCCGCATGGTAACGAAATAAATGTGTCACCTTCAACCCAAAAAATTGGTGAAAGTGATTAAAGTTTCCTTTCTTGGTAACTATAGGTGACAGGAAAATCGAAAAAGAGAATTGCTTCTCTCCTGGGTTTGAGAAGGTTATCTTTAAGTAAGTGAAATTTGCTTAATAAAATCAATCTTGCAATCGACTTTTCGAGAATGAGACAGTTTTGGAATTCGAAGAATCGACTTTTCAAAGTCAGAAAGGTTTCGAGCTAGAAGACTTTCTCAGAAAGTTGTTTTTTTTTAGAAAAATATATTTGAGACAACACCAGATCTCGAAGTTTTGTATACATTTTTAGACACTTGGTTTCAAAAAAAATTATTTCGTACTAACAATTTCTGTGCATTTTTTTATCGGTCAAAAAAAGTGACCCTTTGACCACTTTGAGGCTCCTCATCCCAAAGGTCGATTAAGCTGAAATTTTGCATGAGGATTTTTTCGAGAAAACAAAGCTTCCGAACCCTACTACTAATCAGAATTTGAGGGTTAATTTTACCAATTCATTTCGTTTTTACCCTAATATACATTAATGCAGACTCTTTATAGTAATTAAAAATTGACAAGGCTCTGTGGGGGATTGAGCCCTTAATATCCGCTACATAAAAAATTAATTATAGGTAAATTGATTTTGTTCAACATGTTCAATCACTATGTATATCAAATTTCTTTGTGCACACATCGGAGGGATTCCGGATGTTTAAACTGATGATAACAGATATATAAGAGTTGTGTTTTTATATTGCAAATATTGAGAATCCTCAGTTTTTTTTCTGGGTAAATTGCTCAAAGAAGTAGCGACGTAGGAACTAGAAATTGAAATTCAAAAAATTTCAAAATAACTGCTTTGTGACCAAAGGTGTAAGATTAAAAAAAAACATAAAAAATGGATAAATTTTAAAATCATCATTAATTTTTTTTATTGTGTCTAGTTTGCATACTGCAAATTCCGTTCACGAAATGTAGCACCTAAACTCTGCTTTTGTGCGTCAAATGAAAATCGAGAGAATTTACACCATCCATCGCGTGTTTCTAGTAAAGAGCACGTAAATGTCAAAAATTTATCAATACTGCAATAAATAAAAGCACTTGGTGAATCGTTATAACGAGAATCATTCAAAAATGTTCATCAACTACGTGTAACTTGCTACCCTATGAAACACTACAGAAGAATGCTTCAAAAATCATTAATACATAATCACTTTAACATCCACTTCGCCTCCCATCGTTAAACTTCATCTGTTCACACCCTTTTGAGCGACTGACGGGCCCCTCAACGGCGCCTGCCGCGCCATCTCACTCCGAGAGTCAATAACAAAGCACCACGTTTGCCCCATTTCCAATCAGCTCAATTGATTCCAACAGCCTTTGATCCTCGTGATCCCGAACTCAATTATTCATAATCACAGTCATCGACGGGGCAGAAGGAGCGTGACTGAAAAACGACCTGTGATTGTCAGGTGCAAAAAGAAAACGGAACCCTCCCAGCCAGCCAGCCTTCTATCGGGCGTCCTCTTCGTCCCTCTTTACACCCGGTCCAGATTATTGAAGATACAAGAACAACCATCAAACACGACATCGTCCCTGCAGGCTTGCGTTGAACCGAAACCCGCAACACTTTGTTGCCGTTTATTGCGATGCGCACTGCAAGAACGATGATGTGTCGAAGCGCACAGGCGGTGTGGCACTTTTCCCATCATAATCACCTCCGACAAACAACAACGGACACTGCTGCCATAACCATCAATCATGTAGACCCCGCACAGACTGCAGGCGGAAAAATTCAATTGCATTTTCCGGCCGGCCTGTTTGTGTGTTGCATCTCAACGAATGCAGATTGGCCGCGACTGCAGCAGCATTGGACGTATGTTCGTACATACCAATCAAAAACCGACATGCCGCGCTCATTTTGATGCGATGTGTTGTACGATTGGAGTAAATTATGTCTTAAACAAAGCTGGGCTTTCAACACTTGTGGTTCCCTGCAATCTGCTGCGGCAATTGGCACCTGATGGCGAATCACGTGTTCTCCTCGCAGCTGCGTAACAAGCAAGCTCAAAATTCCATAGTGGTTCCGTGCAAAGTGGCCTCTAGGACACAGCAAAGGAAAAATTATCACCTTCTAGAGAGCGAGTAAACCTTCAATCGATGAGTATGAAGAATTATGATGATTATCGTGATTATTACTGCCTATCTGAGGAGAGGCGAAAGGGGCTGACGAAGGTGATTGTTCCCGGTGGGATGTTTTAAAATCTCGACATCATTGTTACCGCACTGCTGCATTGCCCATGCTGATTGGTTGCTCTCATGTTGTTTCTTCTATTCTTTCCTCCCCCCTTGGTTGGTTGCCCGAAAGCATTCCGTCTGATTACAGCTTCTCGAAAGCAAAAGTATATGCTTTCTTTCACAGCACCAAAGATCTTTCCAATCCACTTTTGGTTCTGCGCTACGGAATTGGATTGGATTGCCGGTGGGGACGACGACGGAGTCGAAGACAGGACCGAGTACCGAAGGTAGTGCATGAATTTATGTATGAATTGAGTCATGCTACTCTTCCCGAGCTTATGGTGCAGAAGATCTCTAAATTGAATTGTTTGTGAATTTGTTCAATCGTCTCCTGCTTTCGGAGAATACTGAATGAGAATTCCGCCGTGTTATCTGCAAGAAACATGAAATATATAGCAATTTCATCAATTTTCCCCGAAACAAGTGAATTAATCCATCTCTTTGTATTTCGCTTTTCAGGTAAGGCGCCGCTTTTGTTACCGCTGATAAATTCTGGCCGAGTGTTCGCAAGAGTGAGTAGCCCCTCATTTCGTGGAATCATTATTCTAAGTATCGTTTGCTTAAATCACTTTCCAAGCCAATGGCAATCTACCTTCACGGAATAATCCCTAATATGTAATGAATGTTGAGTTGAAAGGGAAGGCATATTATGTTTCTGAATTTTAGCATTTTGAAAGGAAACCTGAACCAAATTTCAAATCAATTGTCTTTCCCTTGCGCCTTGTACACCAGGATACTTTTTAAAATTCCATTTTTTTCCTCATCTACCACAAAAAACCGGGTAAAATAAAAATTGCTACCACACCTCTACACCCGAGGAAATTGTAAAACTGGTAAATTGCTCCGGCAACAACGATGTAATTATTCCAACTGACAACGACGGCGACGGCGTAGACGTCGACGACGACCACGACTACGACAATGGCGATGAGTTCGGGTAATCTACCGGTCGGTGGCACTATTTCCCGGCTTACATCCTACTTTTTTTCTTCTTATTGCTGGCTCCGCTTTGCCGCCGCCGCCGCGCTCTGGAATGAGTCGGAAATTGGGAATGAAGTTACGATGGGAAAGTTCGAGCACCAGTTTGGCCCAGGTTCAAACCAAACGGATATATCCACAAGCGAAAATGGGATGCAGGCGGAGTCGAATTTCCATTTCGCTCTATCCGGTAGGTCCTTGAGAAGGGATAGTTTTTCGAACAGTTCCATTTGCGCTTGCTAATTTGCGGGATTTCTATTTCCAACAGGTCACGTCGTGATGAACTGACTAATTGGGGCCATGTGTTTGCTGAATAGAAACCGAGGAAAGATCCAATTAGGATCGCCAACTGTCCTCTCCGTTTTGTGGGTGGGTGGAAAAGATACGTGCGGAAGGCGAACTTTAGTGGGCTCTAAAAACACTTCGTCATATTCACATAATGTATAGCAACAAATTGAATCCGTATTCGTTGCCGCACCGGGCAAACCGTTCCGCAGGATAATGTTTACACAAGCTGACAGCACGTGAGTAGATTTCGCTGTACTCGGCTGTCCTCGGGCAGGGTTCGACCCGCCAAACTATCAAAAACAATTTCGATAAATAAATTATGGACGGCTTGTATGTTTGTTCGGAATGGCCTTGCGAAAATTATGCGGCACCAGTGCGAGCCACAAATCACACGCACACTCACTGACTGAATGGCGTCACAGCTGGAATACCTAATTTTATTCCCATCTCGCTGTTGCCCACAGATATGTAATTCGGGAAACATGGTGAGCGGCGGAAATACGGCAAATAATCGCTCATCGGGATTGGAACAGGGATGAACTGCGGGTAGCTACTGCGATGATAAATAGTTATGAATGTTTACATTATCTGAAGATAATTTAGCTTTATTAGAACAGACAAGCTCGCCAGTTTTGACCTACAGTAATTGTTATTTGAATAACTGGCTGATTCCAGGATTAAATTGAATTTAATTTTACTCCACGCGTATCCCAGAAAACTGATGCTATGATCTAACCAGCAGATGTAACTTATTTTACCCTCTTCTGAGGTTGTTGTTCTCGTTAATTCGTCGGAAAACACCTTAATTGAAAATAAATGAGCAAATTACAAGCAAAACTAAATTATACCAATTATTTGCTCCATGATCCGTCTCTGCTAAATCGGTTCCGCCCACTATGCCCTAGTTTATTCTGTGAACAACAGCTCCTTCCAAATATTTATTCATAATGCATGTTTCAGCGAACTCCACCGTGCCAGTCGAAGACGGTTATGAACAACCGAAACGAAATAAGCTTTTCGGCAGAAAAGCGACATTATTCTTGCGTGCGGCGGGCCTCACTAATGCGGAAACTTCAGTTGACCGCCACGGTGTCAATGAGTTACGGTCCAAGTCCAACGCATGGAGTCGCACTGACAAATTCGCAGATGCACTCAATAACGAACGAGAAAGTAGGGTCCACCCTTGCTTGCTTGAAAAGTATCAGGAAGTTTCGTAAATTCCGTAGGGAATACGTCGCCGGCGGAAATGAGCCCACGGAAATGTGGATCGTACTCTCTTGTAGGTGGTGAATTTACGATACTGGTGGCAATAATTCTTCAGAAAGCTCTGTTAAGTGTGTGACACTGTGCGGAGTAACCTTACAGCCAGCTTAAAGCTTGAAGAAAATCCTGCAATTCGCCTAAAAGTACTTACGGACTCACTCGATGAGCTTGTAGAACAACACCATCAACGAATCTCGCCTGGTACTTCATTGCGAAGTGCAAATGGGGCGTCCCCTAGGAGAAGAACCAGATTAACTCCCCTAGTTGCCCAAAGTAGTAACACAGGCTACGCCGATGTTGCTTGCATTCCGGTGCCGGATGCTTGCCGAGAACAAGTGCACCACTTCGACTAATAATACCTACACTACACTCTATCGCATCACGCCGGGGCGACGACAATGTTTGCCATTGCTGTGAGCACTTGTACGGAATCAAATGAAAACATGATTTATTCGACAACAATGTTTCGGAGTTGTTTATGAGACTGAACCGGGCTGGCCGAAGCGCTTCTCGCCCTCCCCACTCGGGGGAGTTACTTCAGTGCTTGGAAATTTTCCGGAAGAATGACTGCGGCGCACCCAGTGTAGGCACTCCGATAAAGGATGGTCTTCGGGTGGAATTTTATGGCACCAACGTTGCCTCTGCTGCCGACTGGATAAAGATGAATTCAGTTCCACACTTTTGCTGCCTCAGCTCGGCGGCTGTAAACATAAACCAGCTATTCGGTAGCAATAATTTCATTCAGGAAGGCGGAAGGGGGAATAGGGGGTACATATAAAGGCGGAATGATTCGTTCTTGGTCATCAGTAATGCTTACAATGTTGTGTGCACATGAGAACTGCGAGTTCTGTAATACTGATCCTGGGTGTTTATTTCGATGACGGAAGCTTCTAAAGTGAGGTTATAAATTTAGATTATATTATTCGGAAAATATTTGGCGAGCTGGATTGATAGTTATTGCAGCACTGGCAAATATGACTTCTTACTTGCTTACTTTCTCGTAATATGTGTTTATTCGAAAACTTTAACATTACAACCATTTTGAAATTGTTTGCATTAGAGACATTTGACATAAGCATACAGTTTACATAAACAACAATTTTTTTTCACGACCTGCAGATTATAATTTGTCAAAAATGTGAAAAACGCATGAAACTTCCTTCATCAAAAGTTTTGGTAATTTGAGTGAAATCAGACATTGGAAATTCAAAGTATTGAATAACTGAAACATGCTCCGCCACTAGATTTCATATAAGCGAAATAAACAAAGCGAATACCTGACAAAACTATATTGGGAAAAGGTTGTGTTAGATTCTATACATTCTATTACTTATGTAATTCTAAGAATAATTAGGATATTTTCAATGTCTCAAAATTAATTTTATTTTGACCAATTACTATTTCAAATTTTATAGTGTTTTATTCGTATGAGTTTCGTTAAGTATTTCAACTGAATTGCACAACAGCTATTGCCTAATTGTTGCTTTTATTAGCCACATCTATCCAGTGTCGCCAAACACTGCCCGGGTCTTTTCTGATTATTGTCGTAGTGTCCGACATTCGTGCCACGTGGCCAGCCTGTCGGATCATGTAGCACATACGGGTTCGCAGTCCTGATGTATGAACTGTCAAATCTGGTCAATTAATATTAATGTAAAACTGTGTATAAACACAATTTGCGATAATTGAACACCTTGAAGTCTTGAAAAAGAGGGTAAGTTGGCAAGTTGACTTATCAAGGATTTTTCGCAAAGTGAACATTTGAGGAATCTTAGAAGAATGAAGCCAGGTGATATCAATAGTCCTAAGCATGGGTTTATTTTCCGCCTTCCAATTTACCCTTTCTGGATTCTACACGCTGAATTTTACTCGCAATGACTTCCTGTTAACAAAAAAGTCCCTCATACTAGCCAAAGGGACATTTAGTTGAATCCTCTACAGGAAATAATAATTGATGTTAATATTGGCAGGAAGAAGGAGGCTCAGTGGAGTGTTTTTTTTTTTTTTTCTTTCAAATGGAGGGGAAATTTGCAGCCAAACTCCTGAGGTGACCCTGTGAATCAGTGACCGAACCCACTAAAACTCCTCCAGTCTCCAGCCCATAATACTCCCCGGAACCACCGCTAGATATTGCTTTAGGGAGCGGCCTCTGTGCCATATGCACCCTCTTGATTCTTTAGGTCTTTTTGCTAACTTAGCTAACTAACTTGGAGACTGGCCGTTAGCTCACACTGGTTTGTCGATGGTCAACATGTCGCCTGTTTTGCAGCTCTAAAACTATTTGAGAGGCGGCTGCACAAACCACCCTCCAAATGTTCAGGTCTTTACACATCATCTGAACTAGGTTGTCCGGAGTGGTATCTGGCCCGCTCACTACCATCATGTCGCTCCGCGCATGCGCAATACGAGGGCACATAAAGAAGATATGCTCAGCAGTCTTTTCCGCATCCACGCACTCGGGACAATTGGGGGGACCCGCATGCCGGAATCTGTGTAGATACTGCCTAAAGCAACCATGGCCTGACAGAAACTGTGTTAGATGGAAGTTCACTTCTCCATGGCGCCTCCCGACCCATGCGAATACATCCGGAATAACTCGTTACGTCCATCTACCCTTCGCGGAAATGGACCATTTCTGCTGCCATCTGATCATCGAGAATGATCTTCTGGTACCTCGTATGCCCCTTGTGTCACGTTGATCGAAACATTATACGTCCTCCTTAATGGCTATGCTGATAGGCATCATGCCGGACAGGACGCAGATTGCGTCGTATGACACTTTTCGATACGCGCTCGCAACCCTCAGACACATGAGCCTGTAGGTACTTTCCAACTTATTCTGGTGTTTACTAATACCTAGTGCGTTGGACCACACTGGCCCGTTGTATATCAGTATGGACGAAGTCACGCTAGCTAAAAGTTTTCGCTTGCTGCCATACACTGCTGAGCTATTGAACATCATGCGAGATAATGCTGCAATAGTCATTGAAGCCTTCTTACAGGCGTATTCGACATGGCTCTCAAAAGCGAGCTTGTCATCGATCATCACCCCCAGCAGCTTCAGGGAGTGCTTAGAGGCGATGGTGCAATTCCGGACGCTGATCAACGCGTGTGATGTCGTCCGCAAATCCAACGATCCCAACCCCTTGGGGAAGCACTTCATCGTACATGACATTCCACAGTACCGGGCCCAGGATGAAACCTTGTGGAACCCCTGCGGTAATTGGGACACATTTTTGACCCTCATCTGTACTGTAAACTAGCACACGATTCTGGAAATAATTTTCCAGAATCTTGTACGAAGACGCCGAAATGTTTAGTTTCCGAAGCGAGTGGGCTATAGAATCCCAACTAACACTATTGAAGGCATTTTTCACGTCCAACGAGACGATTGCGCAATAGCGACCGTTTGCACTTTCGGTGTACCTAACCAGCCTATTGAGAATAACCTTCTCGAGCACCTTATCCGCCGTATCGAGCAGACATATCGGTCTGTATGCCGACGGGTCATCAAGTGGTTTCCCTGCCTTCGGTAATAAGACCAGCTTCTGTCGCGTCCATTCAGGCGCTTCTGCACGACTTCCCGAAATAGTCCGGGAGCCTCTTTGATGGTCTTTTTTACAGCCAGATTCGGAATCACATCCAAGCCCGGTGCCCTGCTCACCTTCAGGGAGTTGGCGATCACGATGAGTTCCTAATTCGTAACCATTTCCGCCTCCTCTGCCTCGGCACGGCTAACGTCATCACTTATATATTGGTTGTACGGCAGGTTGGCCGCCCACCTCTGGTCTAAGTTTGAGATACTGGAACGACGGTGAAGTGACTCGCCAGCCGGAGGCCAAGGATTTGGCGCGTGGCGTGGAAAGAGTCCCTCTATGATCCGCTCAAGCATCGCTGGTGATTTTTCTGCGGGCGCTATCGCACGCTTGGTCTTGGCCATCACCATCCTGTAGGCGTTACCCCACGGGTTAGTGTTGGCACGAGCGCACAGTCTTTCGAAGTGCGCACGTTTACTAGCTTTTATTGCTCTCTTAAGTGCCGTTCTTGCGGAACTGAATGCCACTGGAAGATCTTCCCTTTCTTCGTCGGTTCGCGCACGTTGAGTCCTTCTTCTCACTTGAAGACACGCTCTGCGGAGGTCCGCTATCGCGTCGGTCCATCAGTAGACTGGTGATCTTCCATGCCTAGGCTGGCGGCTCCTAGGCATGGTGGCGTCACACGCCCGCGAAAGTATGGCAACAAGTTGATCAGCGTTCGGGCGACGAATTCTGCTCGCCTCGTGTTCTCGTCTAGTTGCTTCTGCAAATACCTCTGCATTGAAGTGTGATATCCGCTACCCGCGGGGAGCTGGAGTGTTAATTCTACTCGCCGCATGCGGTCTCGTTTTACGGTCTACACTATAACAGACCGCCAGGTGGTCGCTATGAGTGTAGCCATCGTCTACCCTCCAGTTCGTGATCAGTCCCGGACTACAGTGAGCGTACAAGGAAGGGTAAACGCATACACACGAGCACGGATAATAATACAAGTATGAACCTTATTGCTAAGGATAGACGTTCGGAATACAGCAGAAACCCGGGTAATAATACAAATGTTAAATGTTTCTGGTCGCGCTAAGTGATTCACGCAGGGAAAAACGGTCTCAGTGTAATAAACACTGTATAAATAAGGGTCCATCCGCATAACACGTGGACAGCTTTGGGGGGGGCTGGTTTATGTCCACGGTCCATACAAAATTTTTTGAATTTATATGAGCTGTTGTCCACGGGGGGTTAAAATCGTTGAAAATTTGTCCACGTGGTATGTGGATGGCCCTTAATGTGAAAATGAGTTTTGTACGCAGGATTGAATGTACATTTTGCTTATTGGCCCAAAAAAATGATCTGTGTATAATTTCAGCTCAATCGGACATGATTTAGGGGTGTTGTTTTGACCCTCTAAAATGGACATCCTCAATAAAAATCTGCCTAATAAACATTAAAATGATTCCTCGAACCATATGTTAATACTAGTTGGAGGGCCTACCCTAGCATATGATCTCCTAACCAGTAACTCTTTGGGGTTTCTTATCAAATGATTAATACGAAAGACAATGTACATTCACCTTTAATTTTATTCCTATAATCTAAGTCCCTAAATTTTCCCTAAACCTGTCCTAATCGTACTATATACATTTTTCTTACAATTTGTTACTCACTGTGTTTAGAGTTTAATGTATGAAGAGGGCCCCCAACTGCTACCGTCTCGCCAGCTCAGGGAACGGGAAGATCCCTC
The DNA here is from genome assembly GCF_029784165.1 of Wyeomyia smithii. NCBI lineage: Eukaryota > Metazoa > Arthropoda > Insecta > Diptera > Culicidae > Wyeomyia > Wyeomyia smithii. The sequence continues at coordinate 204,649,657 of NC_073695.1, read as the reverse complement.
CTTGTAGCCAACACGTGCCTTCCCGCGAAGAGTCGTCCTAAGGTCCTGGTCCGATCCTTCCGTTCCTTTCGTAGGTTGTATTGTAAAAATTAATCCGCAGCCGATCACACCGCTGGTTCAGACTGCTGTCTGGGATGGTAAGAATTCTTATAATGTTTGCTAAGGGACTGGCTCAATTGACATACCTTCTCTGGCGATCACTCTGATGATTCCTTATCTCTGCGGATTGGTAAAAGGTGTCTTTACCTTGTGCTGCTCGGTGCACGGTTGAAATTGAAGTGGCCGAGCTATAGTAGTTTTGTGCCAGTCGTCTCTTCCGCTATGCTACATTCGTCGTTTCTTGTTTCATTTCTTCATATAATTATTTTTCTTGCCTCAACTGTTGTTGGTAGCCGGCGAGTTTCAGGGTAGCAGTCATGTTTTGTTTCTATTGTGTAGTGTTACCTTAGCTTAACTGTAAATATTAGGTGTGCTTCAACAATTTTATTTATAATTAATGTGTGTTTTAACAATTTTATTTAAAATTAATGTGTGTTTTAACAATTTATTTCTAATTAACCTATTGTAATAAGTATCATATTTTTATGTTAAGGGAATCATACTACCAGTACAAAAAAACTAGAATCATAATTTGGAAGCGATTTCATCGGTTACAATGTAAATCCTTCTAATGATTATTAGGCATCTTAAACATTAATTTCTATAAGGATTGGTAATTTTCGAGGGCCAAAACACTAAAATTTTAAGCACTTTGAGGCACCCCTAGATCATGTCTGATTAAGCTGAAATATTGCACAGGTTATTATTTTGAGCAAATACACAAAATCTACATGGTCGGTTCTTTAAATTCGATGATGACATTTTTTTCTATACATCCCATTGCCACCCTAATATGCAACATATACGATAAAAGGGATGGGCGATACGTACAAAAGTATCGATAAATCGGTATCGCGATACTTCAGCGCGTTTCGATGCCTGGAATCGTTGTATCGGCTGAGAAAGTATCGATAATCACTTGAAAAAAAAGTTTAGGTACTTAAATTCCACACGCAAAAGTTCAAGCTTACATCAACCGATTTGTCCTCTCAAAACACACATTCGTTGCTCTGAAATAGGCACAACAAATGTGTTGAATCCATAACGCAACAGTTGTGCAATGAATGCATTGACAGAGATCGGGATCAGAATATGTATCATACTCACAAAATCGTATTGTTTCGGTAGACTTCGGTTTCGGGCAAACGATTAGTTTTGGGGCGTTCAAAAAACCGCTGGTTACTTTCGTGAGTCGGTACGTATCAAAGACTCGTGTATCCCTAATGACCGTCAGCAACCGAAACAGCCAATAGCGAGCCTTGTTGCAACAGAATTTACTGACGCTGCTGGTGCCAGCAACGTGAAACTTAAGGCATATAAATAAAACCAGAGTCGTCGTTAAATGCAAAATGCTAGATGATGTTTTTGAATGACCGGATTCATGATAGTGAATCGATCAGTCCATATTTGCATTAACCTAGTTAGTACCATAATCATCAGTTATTGATTACTGCTTGCACTGCTGCAACGATAGCAAAATTCTGAAAAATATTACCAACACCAGCACCGGTTAATACTTCAAAAGTGTTTTGATGTTGAGCCACCCAATACATTGAACATTCGCTAGAACACCAAATGCGTTATGAACAACACACATTCGTTGTACTGGTTCCGAAACAGTACAAAATATGCTCTAAAAAGACGCAATATTGATGTAGTTACGCACAGTCCAATTTTTGCGTGAGTCTCAGAACTAGACCTTACAGTTTAATAGACATAAACTTTGCAGCCAACGACTTGTTAGGACCAGCTGGGAGGCGAATTTGAACTTGCAATTTTATTCCGAAAGTAATAAATTAGATCTCGTAGAATATGGCCGACATTGCGAGACTAACCTTCAAGAACCAAAACAAACCCAGCGTGCCAAAGAGAGCGAGATGAATGGTCACTACATCACATAAGCTATAGACTGGAACGCGCAAAAATTGGTCGACAAAAAAATTGTTTCTTTCAGTCAAAATTTATATTAAAAATTTCTTCTTATTTTCTTTTGGTAGTTCATCTCATATATTTAAATGAAAAAATGTCTTCCGCCTAACACCTTCCATCAAATTTTGTACAGTGGTTTTTTCAACCTTATTCGCCGCCGAACGCCAGTTGGATTTAAACTGCTGTTTGTTTTCCATCGATCTAGGGGAGAACCGTACAAGACGTACCAGTTGGGTAAGATGGCCCATGCTATTAATTCCCCAAAATACTTACACATGTGGCTTTCTATGACGAAATTCTTGGCTTTTCTCATAGAAACCCAACTTCTCTACAGTTCTCATATAAAAAAGTGCACCATAATGACTAAAATACTCAAAAAACTGTGCAATTGGCCGTGGCTCTGTCCAACATGTAATTATTCATGAATTTTATTCAAGCTTTAATAATTAACTGACTTGTAAATAATACAAAAAACTATGGTTCCCCTAACCTTTACACTTTTGGAGTTTATAATATTATGAGTATTTCAAATTATTTCACTAACTTTCGTCAACTTTAAAATTAAAATTGGGGCATGATTTACTATGAAGAGCTTGCAGGAGATTGCTTAGAGCATGTTCCATAATTTTCGATTTTACTTTCGAGACTTCAAGCGCTTCTCACTTCGCGTGCTGATTTCTGCTAGTGACATATTGGCCTACTGCTGTGGAGCATACTGACCTTTGTTGTGGTGCGTTTTGATCACGGGCTTGTTGGGCGGCAATGTTAATTTTTACCAAAAAAGACATTGAAATCGAGTATTTTATAATAAACTTCGTCATAAACATACAATAAATAGATCCTGCAATCGTCCTACACGTTCAATGTCGCTTTGAAATGATTTGAAGCGCTGTAAATCGCGCAAATGCTTAACTGGTGCGTTTTATACAATCCTGCCCTACCACTTTTTTTTGAGATTCCGTTTGACCAAGACCCAGTACCGTTCGATAGGGCGAAGTTTTGGGCTGTAAGGGGGATTGTGGTCTTTGGGTACCACAACTTTGCCTTTTTGCCTTTCTCCTAGAAAGGTATAGCAATCACTTGCAAAACCGAAAGTATAAAAGTGCTCCAAAGGGCCGAATGGCATATATCACTCGACTCAGCTCGACGAGTTGAGCATTTTCTGTATGTATGTGTGTGTATGTGCAGATTTTTATTCTCACTCGCTTTTCTCAGAGATGGCTGGACCGATTTTCATGAAATTAATTGCAGATGAAAGGTCTTGATGTCCCATAAGACCCTATTAAATTTCATTGTGATCGGATTTTTAGTTTAGAGGTTATGTATCAAAATGTAAAAATCATGAAACATCATTCGAAAAACTACAATACCGATTTGAACAAAATTGGTTTCAAATGAACGGGCTACCTGAAAAACCCTTAACTTTTGAATTTCATAAAGATTGAACTTGTGGTTCAAAAGTTATTTAAAGAAACGTGTTTTAAAGACTGTTCAATCTCACTCATGTTTCTCAGAGATGACTGAACTGATTTTCATAAAATCGGTGTCAAAAGGAAGGTCTAGTTGCACCATAAGACCCTATTGATTTGTTTTGCAATCGGACTGTTACTTTTCCTGTTATGTTAAAAAATGTGAAATCCAGCTGTGAAAAGGAACATATTCCGAAGACTACTTGGACTCACTCACTTTTCTCAGAGGTGGTTGAACCGATTTTCACAAAATTAGTGTCAAATAATAAGCCTAGCTGCCGCCATAGTAGTCGCCATCTTGGATTTCAAAATGGTATTTAAGATAATTTCTGGCCTCTGAGCGTCATTCTGGTTGAAGAAACACCCATATTGGGTGTAATTCGATAGAATCCAAAATGGGGTCTTTGGTCGATTTCAGCTGCTGTGTATCATTCTAGATCCGGAGATACTCATGTTAGACGGGAATCGGCCATCTTTGGCTGTTTTCCAGAAACCAGAAGTTGCCATCCTACAATTGATAATGGTGTCTGAGGTCAATTTTTAGCTTCTTGCAACATTCTGGCTCTGGAGATTCTCATATTGGGTGGTATTTGGTCACTTTGGGCTGTTTTTTAGAAACTGAAAGTCGTCATTTTGCCTGTGAAACCAATTTCTGTCATCTGGGCGTAATTCTGTTTCCGAAAACATTCATATTGAATGGTATTTGGTCATTTCCAGCTATTTGCCAGACACCGGAAGTCACCATGTTAAAATTCAAGGTTGTGTCTGTGATCAATTTTTAGCTTCTGTCCATCTTTCTGATTCCGGAGATACTCATATTTAATGGGAATCGTCCGTTTCAGGCCGTTTTCCAGAAACCGGAAGTTGCCATCTTACAATTCAAAATTTTGTCTGAGGTCGATTTGTGGCTTTTCGGAAATATCGCGTTCATGTAAATCTATTTAAACAAATAAAAGTTTGAATAAGAAAGGCTGGGTCTGACCACTAGTTGGATTAATTTAGGTTTTTCGTAGTGACAGCTCTCCAAATCCGACCAGAACAGCACAGGTCTTTCATGTTTCCTAAGAAATGTTAGCAGCCACTGTTCTAGGCACTTCTGGACGTAGATATCTTGATTTATGGTTCCCGTTGTAATGAAAATACCGCTTTTCAGCCCACACGTGCATATGGCCTGCCAGACGAGGTCAATGAGTATAAAAGAGAGGTGAGGATGAAACTTACTAACACTTGAACGCGCCCCTCTGCCCAGAGTTGATGCCAAATAGTGGCGTAGCAATTTGGGTTTACCATTAAGTTCATCTAGTTGTTTACATTTGAAGCATTTACTAATACTAGAAAAATGCACTCTCCTCCTCACCTCTCTTTTATTCTCATTGAGACGAGGTATTTCTTCGGAAAATTTGACAGTTCGATAGTTTTAAAAATATCGGCCATCTTCTCTTCTCCTGATGCAGTATAAAACTCCTGTCCCGGAAGCTGCTTGAATCAACCTTCACATAAGTTTCGTCGTCCATTACGGCACAGTCGAACTTTGTGACTCCGCTCAAAAATACAGCTTCAGGGACCGCTGCTTTGCCGACGTGTTTTGTTTATAATCGTTGTTCGCCACCCTCACCTTCTTGAACGTCGACAACCCGCCTCGTTTCTTGGCCTGCTGCACACTAGTATGGGAGATTTTGAGCTTGCCAGCGACGTCCCGGATGGAGAAGTTAGGATTCGGTTTATATTTCGCCATCACTTTCTTCGTCGCCGCTGCCACTCCTGGATTACGATTGCCGCTGCTTTTAGGCTTCCTGGTGGTCGCCAGATGCTCGCCGAACACTTTCAAAACGTTTGTCACAATCGATTTAGCCACATCCAGCAATTTTGCCAACTTGGCATGCGAGAACGTCGGATTCTCTTGCTGCGCGAGCAAACTTTTAACACGCTGCTCCTCTTGCTTGGACGCCAGTTTAAAAACTGAAGAGCAAACGGTCAAAACTCATCATAGCAACGATTGTATATACACTCTACTTTCTAATGCAGCATTTCGGGGTTTTTTTAAAGCACCTATAACAGATATAGACCAATTTGAAGTTGACCAATTTTTGGGCGTTCCAGTCTTTATTGTATTCATTTAAAGATATAATGGGAAATAAAATACAAAACAATAGTTTTAAAATTTAGTAACAAAAACGATATCTTACTGCATACGGTAAAACAATATTGCTTATATAATTATTGCGCTCTTGTAACGATTATCGTAAAAAAAAAAACAGGTAAAGATGACAAGAATAGAACAGATATCGAGCCGTCATTCATCCTTTTATCCATAATTCCAATTCTCGTTTTCACATGTAGCCAAGAAAATTCGCTGGGACAAATGTTCGGTAGTTAGACAACAGCCTTCATCATCAATAATTCGCCCAGCCAACGAGAATAGTCTTTCGGAGGACGTTGAAGTTGCGATGGCTGGGAGGTAAAGTCTAGCCAGTTTACTAAAATTTGGGTACAGAAACCGCAACTCGTCTTTCCAGTTATTTCTCCGTGATGTAACATTTCTCGAAAAAAATGCTCTAGCCGAACTACGCTCCCGTTGTCATCAGCGAAAGTGGTGATCTGATTGACCATGGTGTCATGCGAGATCCACAGGTTCCTTCCCTGGTTATTTGAAGACGTTTCGGTCGCGGCGCTTTGGGATGATGCGCAAGCTGTGTTAATCTTATCCTTTTCTTTTGAATTTTCTGCGATTTTGCTTTCCATTAAACTGATTGCTCTTGAAACAGCCAATGCTTTCTTGATATGCGTTTAAAGAAAGCTGGGGTCCAAAGAGTCGCCATCACAAGGATCGTATTAAACTCTGCATCACCAAATCTCCGCGCCAGCTCTTCTTCTAAAAACACTTTCAACTTTTGAGCTGAATATCTCGATGGGGAACATCAACTTTGGCGAGTTCCTAGAAATAAAGGAAACTCAGAGAATTATAACATATATTTGAGTGTAAAATAGGAAATGTGTAATAATCCACCTTGTCGGAACATCCTATGTTAAGCAAAGAAGTGTGCCTTTAGTAGCCCCTCCATCGAACTGAATTCTCCTCAATGCGTCAGCAAACTTGTAGCTCGTATGGGAAAGAGTTACAATTCCTTTCACCTTTTTGATCAATTCCGAGATTTCTGGGACATTTGGGATACGTTGTCCTACATGAAATCCCCATCGCCGATGAAGGTATAAAATTAAGCGTATGATTCAAACACGTTGAGTACTTTGACCTTCCAAAGCCTTCTTTTCCAGCGAGCACAATGTTTGGAGCGTTGTCAGCGACAACCTGTGTGATCTGCATCGTTGTCAGGCTCCAAAATTTTCAAAACTTTAATGCCGCAGTCTTCAAATTTACATGCGTATGAGGGCTTGCCATAGGCTCTACGCCTTATACCGCGGATTGCATATCGTTCACCACTTGGAAGTGTACAGTTACGCTGAGGAAACTTTTGGTTGTGGGAGTTTTCGTCCAACTTTCCATAGTCAGCACTACAGCTAGGAGCTTTGAAAGATTTTCGCGGAAGTGCTCCGATAACCGCTCATATTTCTGTCCCACAAGTGTAGTGAGAGCTTTTCTGCTCGGTGGTGTCCATAGCGGGACAGTTTTTTAGCAAAAAAGGCAGAGTTTATCCTTAACGATCATAAACAGTTAAAAGGCAGAGATTATCCTTAACGATCATAAACATCAGAGCATCCGAAATATCGTTACTGCGAGAACCATCTTCTGTATTTAACGGTCAATTAGTAACATTAATGCAAATAGTAGGAGGGTGGTATCCAAGACACGGCCGCATAGTTGACGTAGGACTACAATAATTTTATATTTCCCTTTGAGGCTCTGTTTGATTTGAGCTCGTTTTACTTATGGCACGTTTAGATTTTGGCACACATGTGCCAAAAACGAGCGATTATGTCTAATCACATTTCTTAGTTTTCTTGATCATTTGAATCAATTCAAGCTCAACATCCTCCAAAAGAAGAGTATTATGATTCTTTATGTTGCCGAAGCGGATGATCGGAATCGGTAAAACGGTTCCTGTAATATGACCGGACATGTGCCGGTAATATAATGATCATGATCTAAGCAGTACTAAGCTTCTAATTACTCGGGTAGTAATATCAAGTATCTAGATCGTCAACCTCAATTCATCAAGCGACACCTCAAACGACTTGGAACTAAAACTACTTCATTGGTGGAAATATCTATGAAAAAAGTCATGAAAAGAAAACCATTCATTTTTTGCATGGTTCAATCTTGGCAACAAGAAAATTTTGCCGTGTCGTGTTTGGCAAAATCGAACGGGGTCTGTATTTTGATTATTTATTCGCAGCACTCTATTTTAGAAGAAAAAATATTCTCTTTATAATGAATGAATACCTTTTGTTCTAATACAGTCAATTTTCTTCAATACGCGAAAATGCAAGCTTCTATACAGACCTAAATTGAGTACGATTCAGTAGTAATTAAACAACATTTATTTGTTTTGTGAACGATGGCTCACTCTCCGATCACCAAGCGGCAAAGATGTCACATAATAAAATTTTCCTGCAGTTACAAGTTCGTAGAAAAAATAACGATAAAGAATTACAGTTTTTAAACAAAAATGTATATTCACAGAATATTTAAAATGGATATTAGAAAAACAGAGTATAAAGTTAAAAAAAAAACAACGCATTTTATCTGTACAATGAACCTGATTCAAATACCCTGCTATCTGCCTCGACCGACACGTACAGAATTTTGTTGTCCTCGGTGGCGCAATGTATTTTGTGGCACCTGAATAATCATATTGAATTTTGATATTTGCTACTATACGAAACAAGAAGAAGAAGAAGACAATTCAAACGGCATTTCGATTGTGTTCCAGATCGCAAAACGATACCTACGCGTTAACCCTGTGCGTCGACAGTGGCAATGTAGTCTTCACTTGGCTTGGCTGCACACAAATGAATATCGAGTTCTACTGCACTGATAGACGACGAGTGACCAGCGCTCTATTCATATATTGCTCGGTGCAGTACTGTTGCCAGCATATTTTCCTTCAAGACATCAGTTTTAATAACATTCTAACCGCAGAACGTAAAACTGTCTGACAGTGGAGGTGGTAACGACATTTTCGAAAAAGCTTCACCTTCAAGACATCAAATAGTCTGAGCTCATGGAAGCGAACATTAGTTGACCTATTGGAACGGGGAGATTCTGTCATTTTTTTTTTTTGCCACTGCTGTACAGGATATCACAGCAGGCAGTTGGTGTCTACTCATGAAGTCTGTGCCAGGCATGCTCGCATGTGATTGGTACATTGTTCTTGAAAATTCGACCTTGAAACTTTTGTGAAATTTTCACTATTTAACAATGAAATGATAATGATAGCGGAGGAATCACAAAATTGTTCATCATTTTATCAGTCCAACGACATATTGATTATTGTAATCCATCATGCGGTTACATCAGTATTACCGTTAGAAATCTTTCATTCCAAGGTTACACCTTGGTTTTAGTTTCCGCAGAATGTATCTCGATATAGTGCGGTTAGACGTAGTCTTACGTAAAAAAAATAGTTAAAATCATCAATCGATTGTCAATTGTTTTTACCTTTGAATGATTTCCCGCGTTCAATGACAGAAAGAAGGGATTGCTGAACAAAATGTTCCGAAGAGACTCTGTGCCGCTTTCTGCCGGGTATCAGAATTGTATTTATTTTTACAACTGTTACGCGATTGATTTTATGATTGCTACGTGAATTCGCTGGTACTAGTAATAATCCAAGCTTCAGTTTCAAAGCGAAAAACAGAACAATTTTTAACAATACATATTGTTGACTGCACCGCGCGCTGAACGTTTTACTCACTAGTTTAGTGCGATGAAAAAAAGTTGACAGGCGTGTGCGTGAACGAAACTAAACTGCCGTTTTTATCACTTTGAAGTATTGATGATCTGTAATTGTAAAAATCATTACTAAATATGAACCAGAACCCATTTCACAACTAACTTACTAATTATTAAAACAAATTTGGTCGTTTACATAACCTTCTAAAGGTTTTGTGTCGCTTTCTGTCGGGTATCAGATATGTATTACTTTTTACAACTATTACGCGATTGATTTTATAATTTCAACGTGAACTAGTAATATTCCAAGCTTTTAAACTAGCGAAAAACAGAACAATTTACAACAATACATAATGTTGACTGCACCGCGTGCTGAATGTTTTACTTCTTAGTTTAGTACGATGAATAAACGTTGGTAGGCGTGTGCGTGAACGAAACAAAACTGCCGCCATCGCGAGTGTCAACAGTCTCAAATGAGAAATCAGGCAGACAGAAAGAGGCAGAAAGTAGGCAAAATTACGAAAATACCTCAAGAAAGAGAAGCAGGGTTAGATTTTGACGAACCACTCAGGTCAAATCAAAGCAAACAAAAGAGTGATGCCAGTTGATGGTAATGGAGCAACAACCGAACGATACTGCAGATATCGTGTCGAATGTATTAAGCTACTTGTTTAAACGTCCTGAAAAATAGATAGAAAGGCATTGTGACCCAGGACCTGCTACAGCCTGAGTGCACTGCAGATGTTTCCATGGTTGAGTCTGTCAAACGCTTTCGAAATTCATAAAAAACAGCAGAAAAAAACCCCGGGAATTCGTTGATCTGCTTCAATATTTTATGAAGCGGTATCATGTGGTCTACACATAATCGGCCGGTACGAAATCTGGCTTGCTGCCGGCACAGAAATCCGTCGGTTTTCTTCTGGATTTAATTTAGAATCACTCTGCACAATACTTTGAGCATGGTTGTCAGAAATGCGATTTTTCTAAGGACTTTCTTCCCGCCTCCAGGTTTCATTACTAGTAGTGTTCAAGGCGTTCTTCATGATAGTCATTGCTCTTCGACCGATCCGCCTGATAGTATGTTTATGGCATCAATTTGTTGCGAAGAAAGCTCCGTTAACCTACTGGTTCTGCAGTCGGCGTACGCAAGCGTACCTCCACAATGTCAAGGTGGTGGCCGAAAGCAATACCAGTGCTGCGTTTGTTGCTGTGTTTGTTATGTCATTTATATGTTCTTACCGCATCAGGGCTGCCTGAGCCCCAGGCCTCAGTAAGAATCCATCTGTTCGTTACCAAGAAGCGCTTTCGTCTCGTATACCAGAATAAAACAAAAATATTACTCGGACGATGTCTTATGCTCACCAGTGCATGACCAACGGACTCCGCTTAGCCCCAGACTTTTCCCAAGTGGGGCTGCCATCGTAGAGGTAGTACAGAGAATCAAGTTTCGTGTTCAGTCGCTCTTTCTGAGTCAGACGCTTACCTGAGCCGCCCCTAACAATGAGAACAGGAAATAATGCCTAAAGAAATAGAAAGGTCAAGTAAAGTTTTGGCAAGGTGAATTGCCACCAATTCCTGTAACAATCGAAATTTTTTTAAAATTGTCACTTAATATAAAAATCAGTATGTTTTTCAAAATAAAACCCTTCCAACTTCAACTCATTCAAATGTTTTATTCTGCCGAAAAAAACTTTGACGAGTGCTTGCGAACTTTTATCGATATTTTTACTTAACCCATTACCGTCGGGTGATCCCATATGGCATCCCTGAAATTCACACTCTGTTTTAAGATTAACAATTATACTTAAAAATTTGCATGATAAAACTATTCACTATGGTTAAAGAACAGGTTGATCTTTTATATGAGCAATTCCCGCTGAGACCGGCCCACTATTTACATGATGGTATTGATAACGATACAAGTTCTGTTTTTTTGAAAGCCCATGTTGAACAAGTAAAGAAACTCCATTTGGTTGATCAAATTGATGGACCCCCCGTTAACTGGAAATAAATACTTTTTTAAAAATTTTCGTTTTTTCTTCAAAACTTGATCAACAAAATTTGCTTTAACTCTAGAATTTCTCTATGAAATTACCTAAACCAACACATCATTAGAAAGAAAAAAGTAGGGCCTTCTTTTGCAAATATCAGAGTAGGTAGTCGCCAAAATGGATTTTTGAATAGGTGTCCACCCACCTACCTCCAATTTTATTATTCCATTCGAAAGATCATGCTTTTTTACATAAAATCTCGCGTAATTTTTCAAAGCGACCTATCTAACATTGAGAGACTCTCTTTGTTTACTTTCTCTTTGATCAATAATTGTGTTATTTTTTCCATATTTCATAACACTCAATGCACAGTAAGCAAGACAGTATAACTATTTCTCGATTATGGGGAAGAAAGCTTAGAAAATATATATAATGACGACGTAATTAACGTAACAAAGTGAGAGAGGAGAGAGTCTGTCATTGTTACTTAGGTCCCTTTGAAAAATTACGCGAGAAATATGTCGAAGTTAGAAATGCATGTTGTCTCAAACAAAAATAATATTCAAATTACCGAAACATGTTCGACTCGACCGTTTGGTTTTTCGTTACATCTTACCTCACTGAAAATGCTGTAACACGGTATATTTTTAATAGGGTATTTCAAACCAAGCCATCAAACGAAGAACGAAATTTAAAAAAAAAAGTATTGATTTCCAGTTAACGATCCATCAATTTGATCAACCAAATGCAGTTTCTTTACTTGTTCAACATGGGCTTTCAAAAAAACATAACTTGAATCGTTTTCAATACCATCATGTAAATAGTGGGCCGGTCTCAGCGAGAATTGCTCATATGCAATATAGTTCTTGTCAATTATGCATATAGTTATGAGTTCATTTTTTGAGGTACAAACTGATTTCTCCTCGCAGGGATATGGTTAAACAATCAGTCATTGGATTCCAAAATCCCATTTTCGTCGCACTAGAGGTAGCATATAACGCATGAATTTTGAACGCTTGCGATTACTAAGAGCTACAGGACAAACACTAAAATGAAATTAAACATCAAAAGAACGTTTGGTTTTATTCGGTCCGGGGTATTGTTAGTGTTTTTGTTTCCAGAACAAAAGGGAACTTTTTCGTTACAAATCGCGCGGTAACCTTTCTCGAGTTTGCGTCACATAAAGCTATTGTTTGATGTTCGTTGTACTGCAGAAAATATCTATTCGCGGTGGATATGGAAACACAGTTTGTGCGCGAATTTTTCTGTCCTTTTTGTTCTCACACAGCGAGCGACGACATGTATCAAATATTGGACAATCGTGTGAAAAAATGCGCAGCTTACACACCTACAGAAATGATATCACTTGCATCAATTTGTCTAGGAGAAAAATGGTGTCAGGACTCCACTCATACTTTGAACGGCAGTGTAATTAAGGATGTCTACTTTCAATTCATGATAATAAAAGTAGATGAAACGAGTATAGTTTCACAAGCTTTCTTTCAGTCTTTCCCATAGACGAAGGAAACCAAATATTGATGAGAATGTTTCAATTACAGTTAGGTTCAAAAGCTCTGTTCAACTTTTCACAACTGCTTAGACTGCCGAAAACTGATCATATATCCGAGTATTTTCTTCGGATACAATTGTTAAGATATAAAACATTTTGTTGCAGTGCAAAATTCAACATATAAAAAAATTTTGCGAGACAACGCGAACGAAATCTGGAAAAAATCTGGCTCATTGTCAAATATCTGTAAAACTTGAAGGTTTGTCAATTTGTCTGGCGCGTAAATTATCTGGAATAATTCAGTTTATATGGCAACCTTGATGACAACTTCACTTTAATTTAATGTGGCGTTAAAAAAACATTACCGTTCATTAAGTGCGTAGATCCTTGCATGCTCGAATTATATTTGTTTGTTCAAAATATGCGTTCAAGGGTTATAAGGATTCTAGGCGTCATGAGTAACTAGATTTGGTGACGATTACTAGAATTCAATGAGTTTGACCTCTTATTCACTTTTCTAGCATTACAAAATTACATTTCACACACTTCAAAAACAGTCACATCGAGAATAACGTATTTTTCTACTCGTCTAGAACTTTCATATAGCAAGACTGACAACATTTTTCGTAAAAAGAGGTTCAGATAAACATTGTTAGGTCTTTTGTCAAATTCACACAACTAGCATAAGAAAATAGAAAAATTATACAGAAAACCTACCGCTACGCGACCATGACAGAATCATTCAAAAAAAATTCGAGGAATAATTCCACCTTGTTACATCTTTCTCTCTAATGGGGATGGTATTGCATGAGAAAAACCCATAACACAATAACATACAAAACCTACAGGCACTAAATAATAATTGCGTCTAAAGAAGCACATCTTCTGTGTCTTTATTTTCAGTTTCTCTATCCGTTATCACTTCTACTCTCGCGCAGCGAAACTCGTACGGGCCGCTGTACTTAACCAATTATGGATCAGGTGTTCATTTTTCCTAACAATACTTTGGATTTTTTTTATGAATAACTGAGATAAGATAAACATATTAGGTTCTCTGTATATGATAGCTTGGAATGTTAGGCACAGAAAAATATTCTACATTCCTAGTTGTCTCTTTTAAAGAACTGCATTCGATAGGCACTATACATAGGAAACGCAAACATACTCTTTCTGAGGGAGGTTTTCCAATTTTGGCCAATCGATTACTCTTAATCAGGAACAGTCTCAGTCAGTCAGGAATCACACCTGCCGGCAATCAGCAAAAGTTCATGGTGAAAAGTAATCAGCTGTGCCGATATTTACATTTTTCGGCAATCGTGACTCTATGACGTGTATGTATATTTGTACACTATTTTGTATATTGTAGCTTCGCCGAAAAAAAATTAAAGCGTGAATATTTGTTACAAAATTTAATAACTTTAGTAAGGTAAATGAATGAGATATTTAAAGTTGTTATTCGACATTCGATTCACAAATGCTATCCAAAAACATTAAAATACTCTTGTCCTCTCAAGACAATTTGAGCATGAGCATTGACGACCGTACATATCGTAGTTGCACCTCCGTGATTGACCTGAGCTAGTGAAGTTGCACAGAGAACCACATAGATAGTTTTTGGGATGTTATACCATCTTCAATGTGCAACAATTCAGTAACTCTCACTTTAAAAAGATCAATAACGGCGCCGGCCACGTCCTTACAGTCGTTGGGGAAAAAAAGGAAGAGGATTGTTAGTTCGACAAACGTTTTTATGAGACCGAGTTCACCTCTGCATCTCTACGGATGTCCCAGGAAGGGTATTTGAGTTAGTATGATGGAATAGGAAAGATCAGGATTCGTCGTGGTAGGCAATACGATCAGATATTTTTAAATCCCGCGCGCGAAGAATAGTATTTTAAACCAAATAATGAATCGTCAGATACAAAAGCTAAGCGCGAATCAACGAGTTGATTCGCAGACACCGATTTTATGTCTGTAAGCTACGCGATACGAATCTCCAGATCACCAGTCACAGCAAACCGAACTTAAACGATTAATCACTGTACTAAAAACCAAACCTATCTTTCTTCCAGAATAAAACAAAAATATTATTCGGACGATGTCTTATGCTCACCAGTGCATGACCAACGGACTCCGCTTAGCCCCAGACTTTTCCCAAGTGGGGCTGCCATCGTAGAGGTAGTACAGAGAATCGAGTTTAGGTTCAGTCGCTCTTTCTGAGTCAGACGCTTACCTGAGCCGCCCCTAACAATGAGAACAGGAAATAATGCCTAAAGAAATAGAAAGGTCAAGTAAAGTTTTGGCAAGGTGAATTGCCACCAATTCCTGTAACAATCGAAATTATTTTGAAATTGTCACTTAATATAAAAATCAGTATGTTTTTCAAAAAAAAAAACCCTTCCAACTTCAACTCATTCAAATGTTTTATTCTGCCGAAAAAAACTTTGACGAGTGCTTGCGAACTTTTATCGATATTTTTACTTAACCCATTACCGTCGGGTGATCCCATATGGCATCCCTGAAATTCACACTCTGTTTTAAGATTAACAATTATACTTAAAAATTTGCATGATAAAACTATTCACTATGGTTAAAGAACAGGTTGATCTTTTATATGAGCAATTCCCGCTGAGACCGGCCCACTATTTACATGATGGTATTGATAACGATACAAGTTCTGTTTTTTTGAAAGCCCATGTTGAACAAGTAAAGAAACTCCATTTGGTTGATCAAATTGATGGACCCCCCGTTAACTGGAAATAAATACTTTTTTAAAATTTTTCGTTTTTTCTTCAAAACTTGATCAACAAAATTTGCTTTAACTCTAGAATTTCTCTATGAAATTACCTAAACCAACACATCATTAGAAAGAAAAAAGTAGGGCCTTCTTTTGCAAATATCAGAGTAGGTAGTCGCCAAAATGGATTTTTGAATAGGTGTCCACCCACCTACCTCCAATTTTATTATTCCATTCGAAAGATCATGCTTTTTTACATAAAATCTCGCGTAATTTTTCAAAGCGACCTATCTAACATTGAGAGACTCTCTTTGTTTACTTTCTCTTTGATCAATAATTGTGTTATTTTTTCCATATTTCATAACACTCAATGCACAGTAAGCAAGACAGTATAACTATTTCTCGATTATGGGGAAGAAAGCTTAGAAAATATATATAATGACGACGTAATTAACGTAACAAAGTGAGAGAGGAGAGAGTCTGTCATTGTTACTTAGGTCCCTTTGAAAAATTACGCGAGAAATATGTCGAAGTTAGAAATGCATGTTGTCTCAAACAAAAATAATATTCAAATTACCGAAACATGTTCGACTCGACCGTTTGGTTTTTCGTTACATCTTACCTCACTGAAAATGCTGTAACACGGTATATTTTTAATAGGGTATTTCAAACCAAGCCATCAAACGAAGAACGAAATTTAAAAAAAAAAGTATTGATTTCCAGTTAACGATCCATCAATTTGATCAACCAAATGCAGTTTCTTTACTTGTTCAACATGGGCTTTCAAAAAAACATAACTTGAATCGTTTTCAATACCATCATGTAAATAGTGGGCCGGTCTCAGCGAGAATTGCTCATATGCAATATAGTTCTTGTCAATTATGCATATAGTTATGAGTTCATTTTTTGAGGTACAAACTGATTTCTCCTCGCAGGGATATGGTTAAACAATCAGTCATTGGATTCCAAAATCCCATTTTCGTCGCACTAGAGGTAGCATATAACGCATGAATTTTGAACGCTTGCGATTACTAAGAGCTACAGGACAAACACTAAAATGAAATTAAACATCAAAAGAACGTTTGGTTTTATTCGGTCCGGGGTATTGTTAGTGTTTTTGTTTCCAGAACAAAAGGGAACTTTTTCGTTACAAATCGCGCGGTAACCTTTCTCGAGTTTGCGTCACATAAAGCTATTGCTTGATATTCGTTATACTGCAGAAAATATCTATTCGCGGTAGATATGGAAACACAGTTTGTGCGCGAATTTTTCTGTCCCTTTTGTTCTCACACAGCGAGCGACGACATGTATCAAATATTGGACAATCGTGTGAAAAAATGCGCAGTTCACACACCTACAGAAATGATATCACTTGCATCAATTTGTCTAGGAGAAAAATGGTGTCAGGACTCCACTCATACTTTGAACGGCAGTGTAATTAAGGATGTCTACTTTCAATTCATAATAATAAAAGTAGATGAAACGAGTATAGTTTCACAAGCTTTCTTTCAGTCTTTCCCATAGACGAAGGAAACCAAATATTGATGAGAATGTTTCAATTACAGTTAGGTTCAAAAGCTCTGTTCAACTTTTCACAACTGCTTAGACTGCCAAGAACTGATCATATATCCGAGTATTTTCTTCGGATACAATTGTTAAGATATAAAACATTTTGTTGCAGAGCAAAATTCAACATATAACAAAATTTTGCGAGACAACGCGAACGAAATCTGGAAAAAATCTGGCTCATTGTCAAATATCTGTAAAACTTGAAGGTTTGTCAATTTGTCTGGCGCGTAAATTATCTGGAATAGTTCAGTTTATATGGCAACCTTGATGACAACTTCACTTTAATTTAATGTGGCGTTAAAAAAACATTACCGTTCATTAAGTGCGTAGATCCTTGCATGCTCGAATTATATTTGTTTGTTCAAAATATGCGTTTAAGGGTTATAAGGATTCTAGGCGTCATGAGTAACTAGATTTGGTGACGATTACTAGAATTCAATGAGTTTGACCTCTTATTCACTTTTCTAGCATTACAAAATTACATTTCACACACTTCAAAAACAGTCACATCGAGAATAACGTATTTTTCTACTCGTCTAGAACTTTCATATAGCAAGACTGACAACATTTTTCGTAAAAAGAGGTTCAGATAAACATTGTTAGGTCTTTTGTCAAATTCACACAACTAGCATAAGAAAATAGAAAAATTATACAGAAAACCTACCGCTACGCGACCATGACAGAATCATTCAAAAAAAATTCGAGGAATAATTCCACCTTGTTACATCTTTCTCTCTAATGGGGATGGTGTTGCATGAGAAAAACCCATAACACAATAACATACAAAACCTACAGGCACTAAATAATAATTGCGTCTAAAGAAGCACATCTTCTGTGTCTTTATTTTCAGTTTCTCTATCCGTTATCACTTCTACTCTCGCGCAGCGAAACTCGTACGGGCCGCTGTACTTAACCAATTATGGATCAGGTGTTCATTTTTCCTAACAATACTTTGGATTTTTTTTATGAATAACTGAGATAAGATAAACATATTAGGTTCTCTGTATATGATAGCTTGGAATGTTAGGCACAGAAAAATATTCTACATTCCTAGTTGTCTCTTTTAAAGAACTGCATTCGATAGGCACTATACATAGGAAACGCAAACATACTCTTTCTGAGGGAGGTTTTCCAATTTTGGCCAATCGATTACTCTTAATCAGGAACAGTCTCAGTCAGTCAGGAATCACACCTGCCGGCAATCAGCAAAAGTTCACGGTGAAAAGTAATCAGCTGTGCCGATATTTACATTTTTCGGCAATCGTGACTCTATGACGTGTATGTATATTTGTACACTATTTTGTATATTGTAGCTTCGCCGAAAAAAAATTAAAGCGTGAATATTTGTTACAAAATTTAATAACTTTAGTAAGGTAAATGAATGAGATATTTAAAGTTGTTATTCGACATTCGATTCACAAATGCTATCCAAAAACATTAAAATACTCTTGTCCTCTCAAGACAATTTGAGCATGAGCATTGACGACCGTACATATCGTAGTTGCACCTCCGTGATTGACCTGAGCTAGTGAAGTTGCACAGAGAACCACATAGATAGTTTTTGGGATGTTATACCATCTTCAATGTACAACAATTCAGTAACTCTCACTTTAAAAAGATCAATAACGGCGCCGGCCACGTCCTTACAGTCGTTGGAGAAAAAAAGGAAGAGGATTGTTAGTTCGACAAACGTTTTTATGAGACCGAGTTCACCTCTGCATCTCTACGGATGTCCCAGGAAGGGTATTTGAGTTAGTATGATGGAATAGGAAAGATCAGGATTCGTCGTGGTAGGCAATACGATCAGATATTTTTAAATCCCGCGCGCGAAGAATAGTTTTTTAAACCAAATAATGAATCGTCAGATACAAAAGCTAAGCGCGAATCAACGAGTTGATTCGCAGACACCGATTTTATGTCTGTAAGCTACGCGATACGAATCTCCAGATCACCAGTCACAGCAAACCGAACTTAAACGATTAATCACTGTACTAAAAACCAAACCTATCTTTCTTTTTTTTGTTATTTTAGAATCAATAAAGTTGATATATTCAATAATAAAAACAATAATGCGAATATTCAATATATACCGCGATAACGTTGTTTGAAGCGACCACTATACGGTATCCAGTTGCTATCTTCATCACATTGTCATGTAACTTATATTCGAATGCGAGTTGTGAAAAGTAAATTATATTCAAACGCGGGTATTGTCGCATCCATCCTGCTCATGTGTAAGTAAAACTAAATTAATATTCGCCGTTAATATCAATCGTCAACGCTTATAGTACATAATAAAAGATAAAAAGATAAATTTAAAAAAAGGTGACACACACACCTAAACCAAAACGTCCTAAATTAATTGTGTTGCGTCTATGAATATATAGCAAAAATTTAGCTCGGAGCTAGAAATAACTATTCAAAAGCCAGAGAAGTCATTAACAGAAAAGAAAAAAACAATGAATATCGAAACAAAGTAATCGGACAAATTTAAAGTTCAAAATTTAAAAACATTTTAACAATTCAAAAATATCGCGAAACAGACAAACAATTTGTGCGGTACGCGTCTTTTCTCAGGAAAGAAATATGGATATCCACAATGAGAAAATATATAAAAACGCTGCACTTAGGGACGTCTAGCCTGAGCACACAGTCAGCCCAAAAAAATCGTGGGATAAAACACACGCGCGGATACTAAAAAATAAGTATTTGATTCATGTCGGTAGAAGCCACCAGCAGTTTAAATGAACATGTCTGTGAATGTATGCACTTATCTTAGGCACCGAAGCAGCATTCAGTGAGTCAAGCACGCCGCGCCGCCGCGCTCGCACTCGAGCACAAACAAACCGTTTTCATGATTACAGTTGCTGCTCTCTCGGCTCCTGCCTCTCAGCAGAACTTGCCATCGGCGACAAGCATATTTACAGCGTAGCACTGGAGAAGAGGTTTCACTGCGATGAACTTTAGACACAATACACTCCTTGCATGAACACGAACGCGTTTAAGAAATGTCACCAACACAACACTGCGCTATTAAGACAGCCATTTGCAGAGCGATAAACTGTACAAGAAAACTGTATTAAAATTCTAATTCCTGAATTCCTCTCGCAATTCATTTCAAACATACTGTAATCAACAAGGGATACTCTCTACTACAACTATCACTCGAATTTCACAATTTTTCGCACTATGCACCACAATTAAACGCGATCATTAAAGACGCGATAAACAAAGCGTCTACACACTGCAGGCTTCTTTCACTCTCGCATCTCTTGTCCTCTCAAGACAATTTCTGAAAAAACACGAAGTGCCAAATATTCCACTTGTTTACTGGTATAAGTGTTTCAATTATTGAATCACTTTTGATGATGTTTTCCTTACCTCCTAACTTCAAAATAAACTGCGTCAAAAGCGCAGAATATTCAACTCACTTCAGTTCTCCGCGATGTGCCTTCAAATCACAAACAAAAACACGTATGATCAGCTGACCTGTCAAACCGATGCAGTGTTGCTAGTATATAGATATAGTAAAAAGTTGTTGTTTTCTAAAAAAGAATAGTACATTCTATTTCTGTTTGCCTTAAGGATGTTATAGAATACGAATACCCGGTCGTAGAAATACTCACTTCCATTGACTATTAATGGAAAATATACACTTCACATCTGGTATATCATCTGGTATACATCTGGTATATCAATAGTATACAAACTGACTTTCATAATAAAATGTTTCTAGACATGAATTTCAGGAATGTTAATTATTTCAGATCAGCATTCGCAACTCTTAAGAACTTAATCAAAAACGCGCGGCGATCCGTTCGAAAATTATGATCACTGAAGCAAATCGGGGTTGATGACTAGATTTAATCAAATCAAGTCAAACCTCACAATGTTTCATCTCTCCACCGACAGATATTTTTTCACAAATAATATTGATATTCTCGTTGTCTATATCAAATGTTAAAAAGTAGCCAAGCTGCTGTGAAATCATACCACTTCAAAGAGGATATGACATACGCGACACCGCAAAATGCCATCTCCTGCTGCGGTCGTGCGATTCGCTGCCCCACACTCTAGCGTTGTAATTATGAATTTTGCGGTCGAGGTGTGGAAAGGCAACTCGCTATTTCTGTGCTTACCGCAGTGTACTCACTCTATTGGCGAAATTCCACGAAACCGCAAGATGCAATACATCCTATATTGGAAAATCTGTACCGTTATCCAGTACCACGCGCTACCCGAGTTGGCTGGAGTTCCGTGACGAGGCAAAGGTAAAGATCAAACGAATACCACACTCGGGTTGCCTTCTATATTTGATACAGACCCGGGATAGTTGGTAATATTATATGTGTTGTTTTCTCTTCGAGAGAAAAAATGCAATTTGATCAATGTACTAATAAAGAGAAGCATTATTGCGTGAAACTCCCCGAAAAACATTTTGCTTGTTTCCCCTTTTATCAAAGCAAAAACATAATAATTCCCTGCGAGGTCCCTTTTCTCCATCTCCCAGCCGAATATTTGATAGAACGAAAAGTGAAACGAGCCTCTAATGTGAGGTTAAATCTTCTGACAGGATATTAATTTTTGTTTACATCGCCGAGAGTATCCTTTCTTCGCTGGAGCAGACCGACGAACACACTGCGAACCAAACCATCGCAAAATGGTTCGTAGAAGGCGGTAAAATGCCGTTGTTTCTCGTTTCGCCCACGCAGATCCGCGCCCCAACACCGTTGGCTGCACTTTTGCTTAGCGTGTATCCTTTTCTGGGTACAGTCGAGGAGTGGCAGCATTTATTCGCCTGCGAGCGCACTGAAAAAGGCAGAGAATCAGTCACTAGTGTTTAAAATTTAATCCCTGCCATGATTCTTCCCTTCAGGTTCAGAAATGCTTTGCCCAAAGTGGAAAACTAGGCTGAACTAGGGGGGAAAAATGTTGGGCGGCGAGTCAAAGAATAAAGTTTGAACATGTAAACACTGCTGCAGGAATGATGAAGAGTGCCTCGAATTGCCTTCGGGCTTTGGCTTAGAGCACGCTTTGGGCTCACTGCCAACATCATGCAATACATCGAGTGAGTAATTATCGTTAAGCCTGTGATTTGTCAACCTTTCTTACCGTTCATAGGCTTACGATGTCCTTTGTACCGAAACACGCACACACGCATGCACCATCACGGATACAACAAAAAAGTTTAAGCTTTAAACTGGCAGGAGTTTAATCTCGGCCAAGACTAATGCGAATAATTTTCAAAAGATTTCTCGAAATCGATAGGGTCTGGCCAATGAATATTTAATGGGCAGTGTTTAACTTTGTGGGGACCCAAAGTTAAATACTGCCCATGCATCGAGGGGCCACAAAACGTGTCGTTTATCAAAAAGTTCTCATAAAACTATAAATTAGACACTTAGAAGTTTTATTGTTAAATTAACGTTACGTAAAGAGCGCTTTGATGACTTCAGGACATTCCAGGACAATTTAGGAGCCAGTCAGTGATGCATTAAATCCCATCATAAGCCGCACTTTACGACTGCATTCGCAAGCATCAGTGGCAGTGGCACTCGATGGTGATTGCGTCAACGGCACCGACAAAAATGCTAATGCAACTCTGTGAGCACCCTGAATCCCTATTTCCAGCGGGTAAGCACACAAGTCACAAGATGGCAGAATAAAAACATTATAATCCGCCCTCTACACCACCGGGACTCGGCGGCTTGGCGATGGCATTAACAACGGTAGCGCAGCTATGCCGTGAAAAGTGCATTTTCCAGGGGGCCACTTTTTACCTTTCTTTCCCCCCTCGAAGACTGCATGCATAATGAAAAGATGCGGAAGGAGAAATTCCTGTTTCGTTATTTATTTTTTTCCTTACCCCACTTCATTCCATTCCAACCCAGGACACGTCTGGTCACCAGGACAGTTTTCTGTTATTCTCTCCCATTCAGGACTTCCGAGAGCTGTCAACTATCCTAGGCAAATACATATTCCTGCCGAGCAGCAGCAGGCACCAGAATGAACAATTGAGTGAGAGAATGAGAAAGCACACCGACTGTTTAGTGTTCACCTTGTCATTTACGGTTAGACTATCAGCTCCCCTTATGCCACTGTAGTTCCGTGTGGTCCAAGGAAAAAGACATATCTTTGCTATTGCAGCTGCCGAGTCATTGCGACCCCTTGCAGTACGATTCTACAGCAGCAACAGCAGCAGTGTACTCGGGAAGACCGAAAGTCAGCTGAACTGAAGATCTATTTGCATATTATTTCCATTTTGTCGTTCTTTCCGAGAGCCAACTCCTGGGCCCGAAGCCCGTCCGTTTGAACTCCTTCCAACCGATGGAGCCAACCGAAATGGTTGTTGAAGCGCAATAAAAGTACAATTCCAAATCAACATACAACCTGAATGGGATTCCATTTCAGCGAAAGGACAAATATGGAGTTTCCTGGACGGGATATGGAATAGGGAAACCATTAGACACAATGGATTTTCCGGTTGGAGTGAGTTGAATCGACCTCCAGCACAGCGGATGGTCAGCAGCGTACTGGGGAAAGATACACGGAAAAGGACAATCCTTCGGGTTGGGGTGAGCCAACCGACCGAGAAGCGTTCCTCGTCAGACGACCGGCGGAGACGGAAAACAAGGTCGGAAAATTAATTCCAATCGTTTGCTGCTTCCCGTTTCACGAATTCCAAATTACCAATTGAGCAACAACGAGCCTCGAGACGTAGCCCTCCGCTGGAGGGTTTGTTATTTAAGAGAGATCATTCGTTGATACAACTGTAAGTAAGAGCATCCTTGAAATTGCTCACACTTGCGATGAAAGTGGACGGGCTATAAGCAATTGAATACATTGACGCTAAAAGTAACGAATATTTCAAATGGCAAGAGCTTTCAAATAACTGTACAGAATGCAATAATACACGAAACTTTTAACATATGTTATCTGGTGCTTAACTAGGTTATTGCTGTTTTTTTTTTTAATGAAAGTGCAACTTTATTTGAAAAAATTGTTAAATATATATCATTTAAAGTATTACCAATTACTGGCTACAACTACAAGCCATTTTTCGATTTCTTCATATGAGCAGAACAATTGATCAGCCAAGCCATGTTCCATCGAACGGAATAAGTGATAATCGCGCGGCGCAATATAGCGGTTAGGTAGGACTTAAACGATTTTGCCAGTATGTGTCCGAGAGTTGTCATGCAGTAGAATCACTTTTTCATACCTCTGCTCGTATTGTGGCAAATTGTCGCGCACTACTCCATTTAATTGCCTTAATTAAAGTCGATATCGTTCCTCAATGATAGTCCAGTTCGATTTCAACAGCTCATAATAAATATCACCGACTTGGTTCCACCAAATATCCAATATAACCTTCGCAGCGTGGATATTCGGCCTAGCCGGTGACGAAACTGCATCCTTTTTATCGCTAGAGTAGTTCCTGTATTTGAATCATTTCGAAAACCTGTAATCGATAACTCCTAATAACGAAAAAGGCTATTCCGGCATTTGTCATGGATCTTCATCGAGCCTTTGGCCTTCCTTCGCGTAGACAGCTATGTCGTTTCATTTAGAGCAGCATTTCCGTAAACTTTAAACTTTCTCAACTCTCGATGCGTTTTTTTTTTTTTTGAATGAAATAAGAAAAGTAACACTTTCCCGACAAAATCAAACATATTCACACAAGTAAAAGTATGCGCACAGTAAAATCATCAACGTTTTATGTTACAGCTTGGTACATCACGTTTTAGATATGTCAAAGCCGGCCAGCACTTACTGCTAGAGCGATCGTTAAAAACAAATAGCGATAATTTAAATGATTGTTACCATTCTCACTCGAGAATTTTACTCAATTTTCTTCGAATGTCCTAATAAAGTTGCGCGTTATAGTACAGTTATTTCAGCTGTTGAGCGTGGTTTATTCCCATATTTTCGATATAATATAATGAGAAAAACATTCACCATAACTTCTTTATAAAATCGATAAGAATGTAGGTGGGAGAGTTTGCGTTTTGGAGAGGATGTGTTTTTTATTGATTATTGTTTGATAAGGCAATCGACCTTCTATAAACTCATTTGCTTCAGACCTCCAATGTAGGTGGGACTGGTATGCGATTATAGGCAGGTTGCTTCCTGATAATCCCAGTTAACGTATTCGTCGAGTTATCGATAGTTTCTACCAGAGCTTTTCAATACCGCAACAATGGTATTCACTTATCCACTGCTTAAGCTCCTTGGGCTCGTCATTATTTACTACCCCCCTGTAGAAGAAATCTCAGTAATTAGGCCATTTCTCTGTCGCTACCCTTTACTGGATTTATTCTCGCCAATACCGGTTCGTCCAGTTGAAGTTTCTACTGCTGCTTTTAACTATAGTCGAATAAACTTTAATGTACTTGTTGAACATCTTTTGATTCGACAACATTATTGAACGAAATAGACGGGGTTGATATAGTACGGTTTTGTGATGCTTTTTGCAGTTTACTGAATTAAAATTTCCCCAGAACTAAACTTCCTTTGGTTCCTGTTTAGAGGAACAGCGAGCTGCGAAAGCTGGAAGACCCCTCAAAAAACGTGCTTTTAAATTTGCGAGTGATGAGTTCTCGAATAGGGTATTTGTTCCATTATTTAACTTGTTAAGCCGATATTCACGAAGAATACACGGATTAAACACCAAATTTTCACAAAGTCATTGCACAAATAAACAAGATACACTAACAAGCTCTTATGGAATCGCTCAGCATTGGAAAGTCAGGAAACTTAGCTAGAATTATCCTGAATTTTGTAAAACAAACCATTTTTCACAACGCTTCCATATTCATCTCAAAACTTAAATCACTGCTCAATTGTTCATCTCACGACGCCCCTATATTCATCACACTTTCAATCATGAATGAATCACATTATCATGAATGAACGTAGCCGCAACCCGTCGTAGTAGGTTACCTAGATATCCACTGTACGTGCAAAATTGGTAACCTAGGTAACCATTTCAGTGCTCTTGATTTATGTCAATATTGTCGGAATAACTCAACATTTCAGTATGATTTTTTCATGTTAACAGAAACTGATTTGTCAACGTTTAACTACACAGTGCAACAAAAATTGACTTTTTCTGCCTTGGTTTTTATATATAATTTTTTGTGTATTTTGATGCAAAACCAAATTTCCCCGAGTTTGAACATATTTCAACTTAAGGTGCAACAATGACGCCATTTTGAATTTTTGATAAATCGGAAATTTTCGAAGTTTTTTCGACGCCATTTTGTTTTCAAGCCAAATATCAAAATTCTAAGAGTTTGTCAACATATTAGCATCTTCCTAACCATCTTTAAAAAAACATCTTAAATCGTACAAATACTACAAGCTATATAGCCCTAAGGGTTGTATGAAATGGTGACGTAGGAATAAATGTATATATTATATGCTGCGCTAAACTGTTCATAGGCAACACTACCGTTTATTTTTGATGGTCGTTATTGTAAAAATAACGATGCATGAATACATGAAAATTTCACACTAGTAGTATGTAGTTGTGAAAATTCTCATAACTCTTGTTTTCAAGCATTTATAGTTCTGAAAAGAACTGATTCCATAATCTTTAGCTCGGAATGTGTGCTACAGAACGCTGATGATCGCACCACCACCGGTAGCATTGAATATTTTGCTTGACCGCGCAAAATAAAATTTGCTATCCGCTGTGCCCTCCAATAGCTGTGCCAGCAAAATATCCTGCAATATACGATGGTGCCTATTGCTGCCGTATGCAAAATAAAGGTAACATGTTCCGCAGTGCCTGGAAGTTGACTCGTATGCAGCTCTCGTTTCTTAATGTCGCGTACCTTTAACAGCTGCACTCCACTCGCTATTGTGTAACAAACTAGACTGAAGCTGAATTTTCTACACGCAGTCTTTTGTATCGAGTTCAGAGTAGATTTCTGCCATTAGGGCGTGGACACGCAGCTTGGAAAAAGACAAACAAACCAAAACACTTTGTTGAGTCAAAATATGTAGGCAGTGGAATTTATTTCGTCCATGTTATTGTTATCTGTGCTTGGGAAGCAAGCCAATAACGAGGGAAATGTATGGGAAAGCTTGACCTTGGAGATTTTCACCTGTTTCCACCATTAAGCAGTAAAGCAACAATGTTGAACATTATATCAAACAATTGAAACACATTTTATCTATCCACCGACATATAAATGACTTAGGAGCATTAAGTCGTTCGCTTGCTATAATCGTTTGAAATCTGACGCAACATTTGCCAGTTTCATTTTCAATTTCACAAAGTGTAATCTAGTATAGAAAACATAGACGTAGTCCTACGTCAAAACTGAGCTCAAAACGGTGATTCTACGAAGACGGTTTCGGCATGGTTTTAGTATATTTCACAAAGCAAAATAATATCGGGTATGTCTGAGCATTAATGATAATGTGCTAATATCTAAAAATGGTAGTCAAATTATATCTTATATTGAGTAAAAAAAGTCTCAGAAATCGATTGGATTGGTTGGTGTCTGATCTACGTTAAATGTTAGCAACAAATCAATTTTGCCCCAATTCCCCTACAATAATACAATAGGTTCTTCTCGACGTTAGATCAACTTATTTGAAATCTGTTCAATATAATATCAAGTGTGTAGGCGATACTCAAAGATACAGTAACAATTTGGCTTTACATGATCCTCTCCCTTTTGCGGAGAGCATCTTTGGCCTAGACTGCTCAAAACATAAAAATCTTGCTTCAGCCATGAGACAGAATCATCGCGTTTTCCATAAAGTTAAATCGCTTCAAAACAAAATGGCGTCAAAAAAACATCAAAAATTTCCGATTTCCCTAAAATTCGGGGAAATTTATGTTTGCGTCAAAATACATAAAAAAATCATAATAGAAGCCAAGGCAGAAAAAAAATGTTGCATTGTGTAATCTCTCTGGCAACACTTCCGTTGAAATATAATATTTTTTCTGGATTCTTTGCTTTATTTTCTGCACAAATCATCTATCTCTATTTTTCAGACGTCTCACGTCTATAAATTGTACGAAATACGTTTTGAGGAAACAAATGCGTTATCTTGCAATAAAGAGAATAGTTCCACAGAGGGGGCGGCGGGAATATTCCAATCGACAACAGAATTAGGGTTTTTCTAAAGTGACACTAGATGAATAATTCCAACAACTTTGAGTAAAATCTGTGATGATAGTGACCAAGTGGCATGTACACTTCGTTTGGAGTTACTCATATTGAGAATAGGTTATGTTTCCATTTAATTCTACTACCAAGCTTGATTGAAGAATTAGATTGAACCATTACCTATTTTCAATATTGAGAATTATTTTTTTAACCGTTTAATTTTAGGTATTTTTTTCAATATTCTGCTTCCTGCGTAAATAAAGTATCAGATAACTTTTTACTACAAACACTTGAATCGTCGAAGGAAGAAATTTCCCTTCCCTTCCCCTAACAGCAAGGCGTGGTTTTGACGTAGACCTATGTCTCTCTCTAGCCTATTATGTTTTTCTGTATCACGCTGTAGTCTATTAATAAATAAAATATCCTGCTTCTTCTGTTGCATCTTTTTTCAATTAAATACATTATTTTGATAGATGGTTGGATGGACGGAAAGTCATATATTAGTAGTAGCGTAGTGGATTGCGATAGTACCAGCAGCGGGTTGCGCCAGTATCAGCTACCTTTCAGAATTTGCTTTCGGCTTAAACAAATCACTTACCGGTTGGTCACATATCCCAGCAGCAACGCGATAGCAGCAAACGTTTCGATTTACCGGTTGAGGGCTTCGGCCTTCTTCTCTGCGATTAAGCTAATGACTTATTTTCGCAACAACGCAAACAAGCATTCTGTGCTGGATTCTGGCAATTAAAACCTGCCGCGGTCGTCTAATTTCCTAAATGTGAAAATAGTTTTTGCAGTGTGTGTTGTCAGAGTGCCTTATTTCTCTACTTGTTTGCCAGTTTTGAAAAGCAAACTGCTTTTCTCAGCCAATTGAACAATTAATTTATTTATTTACAAGAGTACAAAAGTAGACTACAAATGTTTATAACTAACTTACATGCTATATGTTATTTATACTAATTAAAGAAAGAAAAAGAGTTTATACATAATTGTATAATTTCACTTCACTTTCACTTAATTCGGATTATTACAATAATTATTATCTATCGATTTAAATTGCGCGTTGAATTGAAATATTGTTTTAATTTAGTTTTCGACATAGAGAAGTCAATTGCTACACAGTGTTGGTTATACACTAACATCATTTGATTAATGGGCCCGTATTTAGCATAATTGTTTCGTTGATGATTTAGAGAAAACAAAGTCCGAGCTCGTCAATCTCTAGAAGGCACATAAAAATTGAGTTTCGATAATATTTCGGGTAAATCGACACGCTGAGATACGATATCGTTAACAAATGACATCATTGCGAATTCACGACGGGCTTTTAATGATTGGATGTCGATAAGTCTGTAGCGTTCGTCATTTGATGGTAGGGGAAATGATGTCCATCGTAGATTACGAAATGCATATAACAGGAATTGCTTTTGCACTGATTCTATTCTGTATACATGTGTTGCAGAAAACGGAGACCATACAATGTTACAGTATTCTAAAAGTGACCTGACATAGGAATTATAAAGTGTTTTTATTGTGTATGGATCTTGGGAGTTATAGCAGAAACGTTTTATAAAACTGTTACTAGCCTTATTGATAATTGTATTGTAATGATCAGTGAATGTTAATTTTGAGTCGAGTATGACTTCTAAGTCCCTAACTCGTTCACATTTCTCTACTACCTGATCTCCTAAGGAAATAATAATGCTTGGTATGTTTCTTTTTCTGCCAAAAGCCATAGAACTACATTTTTTAACGTTTAGCTGAAGAAGGCTTTTTTTACACCAAATATAAAAATATTTTATCTCGTTACGGAAAATGTTTATATCATCATCGTTTTCAATTTCAATGAAAAGTTTTATGTCGTCGGCATAAATAAGAGTTTTTACATGTTTTAGAATAAAGGAAATGTCGTTGACAAACAATATAAATAGTAGAGGGCCCCAGTGAGAGCCTTGAGGAACTCTTGAGGTTATCTGAATAGGTTTCGAAAGTCTACCTTTAAATTTGACTGTTTGTTGAAGATCTGTCAAATACGATTCAATCCATTTGAGTAATTGTGAATGAGTTCCAATTTTTCGTAACTTGAAGAGAAGCAGGGGTATATCAATGCGATCGAAAGCTTTACTGAAGTTAGTATATAAGGTTTCAAAATAATTTCCTTTATCCATTGCGTTCAAAGAGAAGTTGATAAACTCGAGTAAGTTAGTTGTGGTTGAACGACATTTGAAAAAAACCGTGTTGAGTTGGAGTAATTCTATTTTTTATTTGATGAAATGACTTTTTGTTGAAGATTATCGTTTTCCGAAAGGACTTAAGCGCTGAACTTTGGAAGTAAATGCTTCCTTATTCTGTTCGTTTTTTTTTTTTGTATGGACCCTCCCTGCGACCAGTAGTTTTTTGATCTTTTGTGGCATTGTCCGGACGTTTTTGCTGTTCGCACATTTTTTTACACTTTTGCAGTGTTACTTCTCGAGAAGTAAGCTGCTCGCGCTTACTCTCCTTCAGACTTAGTAACCTACTTCCTAACTTATCGACATTATCATATTTTCCTGCAAGCTATCACCAGCGTATAACGAGCTACAGGTCTATGATATTATCGGAGCTTGAGACCAGTGGTCTGAAGGGAAGTTTTGTGTGGAAGAGCCTGAGAATAAACCCATATTCAAAGTCCTTTCGCCAACGAATAGCTTGGTTCTCCTAAGATTCGAACCTTAAACCACTCGCTTGTCAAAGCGGACTCTGTAACCTTGCGGCTTTATAGCTCTGTGCAGTTAGTTATATTATATTTTTATACGCGAATGAAAAGCCGATAGCACTTCCGCAGCTCGTTTGCACAAACATTCGAAAACATAGCATCGCTGCATGTTTATTCTTTGAATATTCGTGGATGTAGCTCAGGTAGCAGCATGTGAGAAGTATGGAGATTGATTCCATAGTCACGATTTGGGTTATTGTTTAGTTTAAATAGCTTGATAGATATGAAATTTTTCACAATCACGTGAAGGTTCACGATCACAGACATTCATTTCGTGCGTCTTACTCCAAGTATTACTTTGATGTGTTAAGCATTACTTTGAAGCGTTGTATTGTTCTCGATTTTATAATAGTGTGCGAAATTGTTAGTTATCCGGTCGTGTCTTGGATACAATCGCTCCTCAGATTTTTATTTTTTTTATTATTGAAAAGCATTTCTTGTTATAAGAATTTTTTCTTCAGAACTGTAATTTTACTGTCCGAAACATAATTGAAGAAATAGGTTCAAATCAATCGCGCTTTACTTCCGCCATATTATTTTTTTGTTTTTTGATTCCTTGTTCTCAACAGCCTTTTTCAGTGAAGTAATCTCGAACTATGAATTTATATTACACCTTAAATTTATTATAAAAATAAAAAGCATATAAACTTAAAGCTGAAACTCGCAATCTTAAGATGCTTACTTTCCGAAGCATCATAGATCAAATTAGTAATCAACTATATCTTTAAAAATACCCGAAAGTTCTGCAAAAAAAAAATACTCACACGAAATTTGATACATCACTCTTAAAGTTATCATATTTCTTTTTCAAAGTTATTGCTTGATAATGAGAATTTTGGATAAAACACCAGGAAAAAGTTTCTCGAAAGTATATACTCTTAGTTAATAATCATATATTCTGCCAACACAATAGTTCAATATTCGTCATAGTCAATCGATTATGATACGTCAAACGAATCGAGCCAAATAGTTCTGTAGCTAAACGTTGCCGCCAGAGACACAACCCTCTAATATATTTTTTATTTCTACGATACCAACACACAAACGGACAATCGTTCTTTTATCTTCAAACGATAATAAACCGGGTACAGGTGTGGCGCAGCAATAGAACACCTTGTGCACCGAGTTCGACACTGATGAACAACTATGCGATATAGTACAGTGCGAAACAGTTTGCGAAAATACAACGAATCCAATCAAAAATTAATGGAAATTCAAATTGCACCCGCACCGAACGGTGCAAGTGCCTTGCGCTGTCACCGGTGACAGTGCTGATGGAGGTTATTTTTCGTATACTATAAATACTTTTTATAGTGAAGAAACATCATATTCTCACTGGAACATATCTAGGAATTAGATCTACTAAAGACGGTTCCTGTCCACTGCTGGGGCGATGACGATTGCTGTTTGCTACGCTCCTTTTTTTACCGGAACAAAATGGGAAACAATCTAGCGAGAGCAGAAAAAAAATCATCAGGTGCGAGAACTTTTTTCACCAATTGGTAAAAATAAAAACGGATAAGCACCATCAGCGGTCGGATTTGCTATTTTCCGAATGCAAGTGAGAAGTGCGATGCAAATGAAAAATGACACCGTGGAATGCCATTCGGAGGGGGAGGTAACGAGCGGAGTACCCGCGTATGTAATGGGAAAAAGTTTCGCATGTCGTGAAGTATTTCCATGCCTAGCACACGACAATGTGGCACAATTTAATTTCCCATCACACTGTGATGGTTTTTTTGTCCTCTCTCTCTTGCTTGGCATGTCGAGCGGTTTTGGCGAAAATTTATGCGAGAAATTTTGATGCTTTGTGCGCCATCGGCAGCAGCCACAGCAGTAGCGGGTTATCGCAATGAGAGAAAAAGTTTTACTTACGCCCGTCGCGTAAGGTGAAAAAAGTCGCACGAAAGGTGCGCCCATGTTTTGTTGCACGCTAGTGCCAGGATTCAGGCAGCCTTTTGATGCAGTATGCAGCATCCTGCCGGGCGGAAAAGTTTGGCGGCGATAAATTGTTATCAAATTAACATTTTCAGATTGAAGCCTTCTTGGGTAGTAACGAAGTTATGAGGAGTTGGTTTATCAGCGCTGGAGAGTGGGTGACTTAATTATGGCGGAAAGTTGGTGCTATAGTGCGAAATTCTCGGTAAATCTTTTTGGCGAATGCTTGTTACTAGTTTACCGCGTGAAAGGAAATAAAAGCTTTACGCGGGAACTTTGCTATTCAATGTTTAAAGACTATTCTGTTCGATGTAAAACGAGAGCCCATTCACAAAAGTTTCTCGTCATCTTTCTAGTTTGTTATCCTCTCTCCGAAACAAAATGAAAGCAATAGTATTTTGTAAGTTATTCGTTTGAAGTTTTCTGCCTGTAAGCTTCGCATTAAACGGATAAAAATCCGATTCCTGCCTTTCATGGATTTGCTCTCGGGAATGAAGAAAGAAAAACAATATAAAATAACATTTGCTAAGAAAGCTTCCCTGCAGGTTTGCTCGGCTACGTAACATCCGATGGAATACGGCAGCATACATCAACGCAAAACAAACAAGATCCGGTTGTCTGTCTACCTAGTTGGGCGCTTCGGGGAACAAAGGAAAACATTGCAATGGCGGTTATGTTCCTCCGCAACGCCCAGTGCCACCCTCCCCCATGGGGCACATAATTCATATTTACGCAATCTGCACCTAAATACATATCAAGTTTTCTGTTTACTTATTGGCCTTATCCGGGTAACATCAGCTGCCGGATTTGCCACGAAATGCGTAGGGAAAGTTACTCCTTTACCTTCAACCCGATGTACGTGCTGGGCAGACACGTTTCTCACTTTTCTGGTTACTTCTGCGGAGCTAACCTCGAAACCGAATATGACTGTGCCGGCGGAGCGTGCGGGTTTATTTTCAATAGCTACAAATAGGCATTGAGTGCTTCTGGGAATGAATCGGGATTAGAATCAATGTCGGATTATATTCACGCTGATGTGTTGG
Source organism: Wyeomyia smithii (assembly GCF_029784165.1). Classification (NCBI taxonomy): domain Eukaryota; kingdom Metazoa; phylum Arthropoda; class Insecta; order Diptera; family Culicidae; genus Wyeomyia; species Wyeomyia smithii. The sequence goes on along the minus strand of NC_073695.1, from coordinate 204,615,637 downwards.
AGGCATCCGGAGGCAGCGCAAATTAATGCTACCGTGGGATTGAGCAACAGTTGCTAGAGTTATTATAGCTTTTGAGAACATTTTCAGCACATATTTAGTGATTAGTCAAAATATCCAATAATGTATGATTCGAACGAACTACTAAACTGTTAATGGATTCTAAGCAGGCTCTAAATAATCACAAGGAATTAATTCCCGGTTGCAATTTTCACATCAACACAAACATGACTGCCATCTACGAGCATGAGAAAATGTTGCTTGTTTTGCCGACAAAAAAATTTTTTAATAAAATCAACAGCATGCGATTCAATAATTCAACGGAGTGTGCACACAGTTTCCTCGAAGCGCGCGAGATTACCCGAGCGCATCAGGAACTGCCAACAAAAAGCTCCGTTGCATTTGTACATGCTGGAAACGCCAAGAGAAACGGCCGTGCTTGCTTGTAGGTAGGGGAATCAATCTTGGAAACGACGACAATATCCATTTCGGATCTACTGCAGTACTGTTGTCGTACCGGGGAACGCGTGGCTATCATGAGTCTTCTGCTCGGAGGAAAACTAGAAAACCACCATCGAAACGACTGGAGGTCTAGCCTATTTTGGGAAAACGCACTTCGAAGCATTGCGGTGGCTGATGTCGACTTTTTTCGACTTACTGGCGGGACCGCTTGCGGGAACTTTCCAACCGTAAACTAAGCTGCGGCTTGCCGGATGCTGCCGCATAGGATAAAAAAGCCAGCCTAGGCGGAACTTTTTCGCCGATTCTAGTTTTGAATGAAATTAATGCAGCGTCAATAATTGGAGGTTCGGAATTGTTGGTTTGGTACCGATTTCCATTTCGATTTTCGTTTGCCTCAGCTCTGTCTGGATATAACTCGTTTCGAAACCAGTTGACATCAAAGTTATTAGTTTTGGTGAGTGGTGAAATCGAAAAAAGAAGCATTCGATGGCAACAAGCAAATGAATGCTTTGGAGAAATCGTTTAGTATTCATTTTTTTTGGGCTAACATGTTTTCAATACACCTTGAATTGTGAGTAAACCAGTGTTGAAAACTAACCAATTGGTGGAGACGCATGGTAACTTAAAATTTTATATTGATTCAAGAGAATAACTAAGGTAATCAAAATGCTTGTAATTTTTTTTTTTTCAATCAGAAAAGCATTTTTTCAATCATAAAAGCATCATAAACAAATAAATAAATATTCAACGCGATGAGTACAAATACAATTTCAAATCGGTTAAACAATATAAGTTTCAGCTTGAATTTTGTGTAGAGCACTTGCAATTCAAACAAATAATCGATTTGTATCGAATATTTTCAACAATGAGTTTCAATTTAAATTAAATCAGAGGGTGCTTCATACCCGCAAGGTAAAGGAAGGAATAAATTCCTCTTACAATAAAACCACTGAAATCATAAAACAACGCTCTTCAGGAATTTGTAATTATGGTGTGATATTGGCAGAAAGAACGAGGCTGTAATAAGACTCCTTTCTCCTAACATAACATGTCCTGTATCTAATGAAACCAGCTGTAGGAACGTTTTCAGATCTGTTCAAATTGTACTTTAGCGATATTGATAGGATGGAAGGAGGCTCGATATAGTAGAGCAGGAAGCTTAAAAAAAGGGTAAAATCTTATACACAAGCACTGATACTATGGTAAGCGTGTTACTTACTCTAAACAGGTACACTGCCAATGCCATAAAGTGCGAAGTACAGGGCAATATCACAATAGATTGAATTGTTCTGGCCACAGGGATCGGTCCATACAAAGAAAAAAAAATCATTCTGAATCAAAATGTTAAATTAACCCATAATGGACCAGAACCGAGCAGTACTTTAGATTTTTTAACGAATAACTGAAATAAAATGAACATGTTCCGCTTTCTGTGTATAACTGAAAATGCAGTGTACAAAAAAATCTTAGTGTTCAAGAACATAGCTCTCTGATATTTTTTCAAAGCTGAAAAATTTAATAAAAACTATTGGTAATAATATATTCAAGTAGCTGAAAAATGACATTGTTTTTGTACAATTTATCAATGATCTGCAAGCATTTTTTCGGTGCTTGGGCCCACTATAGAGTAAAACTTACAGTAAAAAACTCGGAAAGTCGTGGAATGTCGATAAATTATTTATTTTTTCGATTTTTTGTTGTTGATAAAGCAATACAAGCCCGCTTCATGAATGTCACGTTGGGGAAAAGTCTAGGTCCGGTCCATAATATATTGAATAACTCGTAAAGTTAGCACAGGATAAAAGAGAAGGTGACAGATTAATTATTATTTAATTTTTTATTTAATTTTAAACAAAATGTTAACTCACTTAAACTTAACACATATTTAAAAATGACTAGCTGATATAAATTTCTGTAGCTTTTAAGGGGCTACATCGATGCAATGGTACATTTCTGGACGCTGCTAGTCATTGAGTTTTTTGACACCAATGCATTATCAACAGTTCTTGTAGCTTTCGACAGTCAGAAAATTTGCTAACGACCATAAAATCCTTCAGATCGTAGGCAGAGAACAGCATACATCCTATTTTAAGACGGGATTTGACAACATTCATGAACAGAATAAAAAGCAGGGCTCCAGGATTACTTCCCTGGGGAACGCCGGAAGTGTTTGTAAATCGTCGAGATATGTAAGATCTAAGTTTGGACACTCAGATTTCTATAATTTAGGTACGATTGCAAACACTTAACCAGGTCTTCAAAGACACCCTTTGTGGCAAGTCTATGGAGTAATCTGAGAGGATTTTTGGGATAGAGCACTCAAATGTATTCCGTATTTTCCCCAGGAAATACGGAGAGTGCTTAAGAGGTTATATATCTTTTTCCTCGAGAAAAAAAAGCAAGGTTTGGATTTTTATCAAAGCTTGTAGCACCTTTTTTACTGCATAAAAGTAGTAACTTTCTGAAAGTTCTATAATTCGACAACAAAAAATACATTCGTTCAAAAGAAATACAAATTATTTGTGGAGAAATGGCCGTTTTCCCGAAATGCTGTTTTTTTGCAGAGCTTTGTGGTTTCTATGATAGAGACCTAGCAGATTTGATTTCAGTTGAATTAGAAGTGTGCCCGAACGAAACCCGAACGATCATTTTCATAAGTATTTGGTTTTAGGTGTAAAAGGGATCGTTTTTCCATAAAATATATGTTTTGAGCGTTAAAAGTTGTTTTTATTTTTTTTTGTGTCGAACAACGACTGGGGAACTTAATAACGAACATTAAAAAAAAACCTAAATTAATCCACCTAGCGGTCAGACCCAGCCTTTCTCATTCAAACTTATTATTTGTAGAAATAGATTTACATGAACGCTTCTATCCAATAAATGTGTATTCATTTTTTGGGTTCTAAAATAATGATGTTGTAATAGAAGTATAAAATATGAAATTTGACGTAATGTAAATGCTCAAGAAATAGCGAAATGAAAGAAATGACTCTTAATTTCGAACAATTCAATCACGAGCGATACCGGGAACATTCAAATGGTACGATACCACATTTGAATAATATTGTGGCCACATATATCGATCAAAGCAGGTATAGTTTTAAAAAGCCTTTGAATTTCTTTTCTTTCCATAACTTTCGAACCACATATCAAATTGTTATGAAGTTTGTTATTTGTAAGTTTGAGAGATGACTCGTTCGTATGACACTAGTTATGTTCAAATAACTCGTGTAATCTTTGAGATAATAGAATTTCGTTGTTTTATTAACAATTTAATACATAACGGTTGCTTAGTTCGATTATAATCAAATGAAATGAGAACGTATAGAGCAGCCAAACTTTAAAACCACGTGTTCAATCATAATTCATCAGTTAATTCTTAGCTAGTCCGTTCATCTGATAATACTATTGATCATATCGGTTGTGTACTTTCTGAGATGATGAAGTTTCGTGATTTTCACACTTTGGTACAATACAGACGAAGTTACAGTTCGATTACAGTGAAATTAAATAGGGTGTTATGAGTCAGCTAGACCTTTCATTTGACACTAATTTCGTGAAAATCGGTTCAGCCATCTATGAGAAAAGTAAGTGAGTTTATGTATTCTTCGGAATATGTTTCTTTTCATAGCTAAATTTCACATTTTGAAACATAACAGGCAAAGTAATGGTCCGATTGCAAAAAAATCAATAGGGTCTTATGGGGTAACTAGACTTTTCATATGACACTGGTTTTGTGGAAATTGGTCCTGCCATCTCTGAGAAACATGAGTGAAATTAAACAGTCTTCAGAAGACGTTTCTTTTCATAACTTTTGAACCACATGTTCAATCTATATAAAATTCAAAAGTCAAAGGTTTTTAAGATTTGATACCAATTTTATTGAAATCGGTTGTGTCGTTTCTGAGATATTGATGTTTTGTGATTTTTACATTTTTTTGAACATAACCTCTAAAATAAAAATCCAATTGCAATGAAATTTAACAGGGTCTTATGGGGCAACTAGAACTTTCATTTGCATATAATTTCATTAAAATCGGTCCAACCATCTCGGAGAAAAGTGAGTGAAAATAAAAATCTGCACACACACACACACACACAAACACACACACACACACACACACACACATACACACACACACACACAAACACACACACATACACACACACACACACACACACACACAAACACACACACACACACACACACACACACACACACACACACACGCACACACACATACATACAGAAAATGCTCAGCTTGTCGAACTGAGTCGAGTGATATGTGCCATTTGGCCCTTTGGAGCACTTGCTATATTTTCTAGGATAAAGGCAAAAAGTTAAAAAAAATATTAATTAGGAGTAAAATATTCGTGCTGAAGAAATAGCTAAATAAAAGAAATGACTTTGAATTTCGTACTCTTCAATCACGAGCAATACCGGGAACGTACGAATAGCACAATACCAAATTTAAATTTTGTTGAGGCCATATGTTTTGATCAAAGCAGTTACAGTTTTGAATAGTCTTTGAATTTCGTTTCTTTTCATAACTTTTGAACCACATATCAAATTGCTATGAAATTTCTTACTTGTGAGTTTGAGAGACAACCCGGGGGAACCTATAGGAAAGCCAAACTTTTCATTTGACACTAAGATTGTTGAATTTAGTTCAGCCATTTTTGGGAAAACGAGTGAATTTGAAAAGTCACCGGAACCTGTGTCTTTTCACAATTTTTGAACCACGTGTTTAATCACTATAAAATTCATCAATTATCCTTTAACTAGCCCGTTCATTTGATACCAATATTGTTCAAATCGGTTGTGTACTTTCTGAGATAATGAAGTTCAGTGATTTTCATATTTTGATACATTATAGACAAAGTGAGAGACCGATTACATTGAAATTCAATAGGGTGTTATGAGGCAGCCAGACCTTTCATTTGACACTAATTTCGTGGAAATCGGTTCAGGCATCTCTGAGAAAAGTGAGTGAGTTTAAGTAGTCTTCGGAATATGTTTCTTTTCATAGCTGGATTTCACATTTTTCAACATAACAGGCAAAGTAATGGTCCGATTGCAAAAAAAAAATCAATAGGGTCTAATGGGGTAACTAGACCTTCCAAATGACACTGATTTTGTGGAAATCGGTTCAGCCATCTCTGAGAAACATGAGTGAGATTAAACACTCTCCACAACACGTTTCTTTAAATTACTTCTGAACCACACGTTCAATCTTCATGAAACTCAAAAGTTAAGGGTTTGTTAAGTAGCTCGTTTATTTAAAACTAATTTTGTTAGAATCGGTTGAGTAGTTTCTGAGATAATGATGTTTCGTGTTTTTCACATTTTTAAACATAACCTCTAAACTAAAAATACGATTGCAATGAAATTCAATATGGTCTTATGGGGCAACTAGACCTTTCATTTGCAGTTAGTTTCATGAAAATCGGTCCAGCCACCTCTGAGAAAATTGAGTGAGATTGGGAGAGCGTTACATACACACACATACACACACACACATACAGAAAATGCTCAGCTCGTCAAACTAAGTCGATTGATATACGAGATTCGACCCTTTAGAGCACTTTTATACCTTTGGTTTTTCCAGTGATTGCTATACCTTTCTAGGAGAAAGGCAAATCGCAATCGTAATAAATTTCAAGTTTAGCTTTTGCGGTCCTGCACACTGTTACCAAAGCTGCAAAAACGTGATCGAAATTATTTTAACCCAAAAAACTAGATTTTAGAGCCATAGTACCTCCAGAAAAGTTGTTCCATTAATTATAGTTGCAATTTTGTGATTAACTTAACAGTGAGAAACGAATTTTACTTTTTTCATTTTTGCATATAAAAATTCACTTTGTTCGGCAAAGTTGTTGCACAGTTTATAAAACACAACTTTTCCAAAGGTACCATACTTCTATCTGCCTTTTTAAATGAACTTTTGTGAAGGTTTCTACAAACAAAACACATAATTGCATCCAATAAAGTTAATTTTCATCTATTTAATTTCATCAGTTACAGACAGTTACAGTTTTTATTGAAACAATGCACTAATTAACTAACAGATATCTTTAAAAACTGCAAATATCTGCAGACTAAACCTTTTTTTTTAAGTATAAGTAAAATGTCATTTAGTCCAGATATAGGCATCTGTCTCTCGCTGTCGTCTTTCAATAAGGATATTTTTATGTCTAAATGATTGAAAGTAGCGAAAAAATGAGAAAACCACTTTGGTTAGTTCATATTGATGGACCCTTCGGGTACAATTTTGAATTTTGATTTTGATTTTGAATTTGACATCACCATTGGAAAGCTGAGAAAAAATGCTTTAAAATACATTCGAAATATTAGGTGAGCATTGAGGATATCTTGTCATTCTGGTCACTTTTCAAAATCGAGCTTCAAACAGTTAAACGCATGACTCGCGTCCAATATCAAATCATCGCAATAAACTGAGCCTGTGGTGTGCGTATGATGTGGACAGTCAGTATTCCTAGTTCACAGGCAGTAAATGCTCCCACGCACCGTAATTTTTGAATAGCCTTTAATCAATTGGCTGAATTTTGTTAGGTAACAAACGTACCCTTTTCGTCGATAAGAATAAAAAAGTGATGATTCTACTCTTACTTTATTTAAGCTGACATACACAATTCTTCTTCAGATTACTCGGGATTTACTTGATTCATACTAAACCTTGGTATACCTTACCTAAGTTTGTTGATAGTTGTTTAATGCATGAAAACAACAGTATATAACAGTAGCAAAAACAACATCTAACATTAATTTGTTTAATTACTAAACACGCGAAAACTTTCCTCCGTACAGGGAATCAAACTTTGTTCTAGCAAAAAAATCGTAGAATAGCTTAATCACAAATTACGTTACACTCAAGGAGGAGCGTGGGAGTTGCTGATTTTTTGCTTTACGTAATTTGCGAACAGACCCAAAGTCACACAGGCATTGGGCCATCCACATTCTACGTGGACAACTTTGAGGAAGGGGGTCTGTGTGATATCCACGGTCCATACAAAATTTTGAGAATTTTTATGAGAAGTTGTGGGGGAGGGGAAGGGGGGGTGGTAACAAAATCCTTAAAATTCTGTTCACGTGGAACATGGATGGCCCCTAATATACACTACACACAGACACACACCACAGGCTCAGCATGATTCGATATTGGCCGCACGTCATGCGTTGTACTGTTTGAAGGTCGTTTTTGAAAAGTGACCAGAAAGACAAGGTAAACTCAATGCTCACCTAATGTTTTGGATGTATCTTAAAGCATTTTTTCTCAGCTTTCCAATGGTGAAATTCAAAATCGGTGGTTGCGAACTTGCTCAAAAACACGTTTTTCTAATGAAATCCAAAATGGCGGCGAGATCAAAGATGGCGGCCAATTTTTTTCTACTTCAAATGAAAGCTCTATCATTCCTCTTGAAAACGATGTGTTGGTTGCAGGGGGTTCAATGATAAATTCAAGAGAAATAAATCAATGAAAAGGTCAAGAATTGCTCAAAAATAAATTTTTGTAAAAACCGTTGACCCGAATTGTGCCCGAGGGGTCCATCAATATGAACTAATCAAAGTGGTTTTCTCATTTTTTCGCTACTTTCAATCATTTAGACATAAAAAAATCCTTTTTGAAAGACCTCATATCACTAGTGGGACGGTTTCAGCGAGAATTGCTCAAGTGCACCATTTTAATAAAAATCTTCAATAACTAAATAAACTTGAGAAATAAAAATAAACTTTCTTCGGCGAACTTGTGTGTTTTATTGTAGTTAACAACATTGGAAAACATTGAAAATTTTTAGAAAATCACTATAAAAAGTTATATTAAAAAATGATTTTTAGGGGCATTCTAAAGACAACTTCACAACAGTTCATTTGAATTAACAAAAACAAGTATAGTGTCTTCGACAAAGTTGTTTCTTACAAAATGTGCTTAAACTTTACTCAGCAAAGTGGATTTTTATATGCAAAAATAAGAAAAATAAAACTCATTTCTCACTTTTAGGTAGATTAATCACAAAATTATAACTTCTACAAAATGGAGAATAATATATAGAACAACTTTACTGAAGACACTATTACTCCAAAATCATTATTTTTTGAGTTAAGAGTAATTAGTGTAAATAAGCGCATTATTCTAGTAAAAATCGTCAACCACCAAAAATATATGTGTGATAAAAATAAACTTCCTTCGGAGATATTGTTTGTTTCGTTGTAGCAAACAGTTTTGCATAATATTCGAAAATTGTAGAAAATCACTATAAAAAGTTAAATAGCAAAAAAAAATTTAATAGCATTCTATAGAAAATTCCACAACAGTCCATTTAAATAAATAGATAGAAGTATGCTGTCTTCCACAAAGTTGTTTCTTTTAAAATTTGCTACAACTTTGCTGAACAAAGGGGGTTTTTATATTCCAAAATGAAAAAAGTAAAACTCGTTTCTCACTGTTGAGTGGATTGGAATTGTGAATTGGAAGTGGAATTGCAATTTCTATAACATGGAGATTAATTAATGGAACAACTTCGCTTAAGATGTTACGGCTCTAAAATCAATGTTTTTGGGTCAAAATAATTTCGATCACGTTTTTGCAGCTTTGGAAACAGTGTGCACTGACGAGGCGCTTTAAATGGTTCTAACTATTTCCGTATTGCTCAGATCTTTATGGCAATTTGTAAAATTGTTGTCAAGAAGCAGTACTTAAAGATAATGCAATAAAATTTTTCCGATTTTTCGTAAACTGAAAATGCATATAGCCCCTTAACATATTTTATCAATCGAAGAGTCCCAATAGAACTGAGTATGTCCGTAAAGATGAAATAATGATCCGTAGGCATTTTTTCGATAGTCTCTGTATACTGAGTTGCTTCACAGCCGCAAGGTTGCAGAGGAGGGAGCTTCACAGCTGCAAGATTACAGAGTCCGCCTTGACAAGTGGGTGGTCGTGGGTTCGAATCTTAGTAGAATCAGGACCATACGATGTCGACGAACTTAAGCATGGGTTTATTTCTCAGACTCCCTATTAACCCTTCCTTCACGCTGAACTCTACAAAAACCTCGATGATTACCTCTTGCCAATAAAAAATCCCTCTCTCAATAAATTGGTCAGATGGGGGCATTCAGTTGAAATCTCTCCAGGGCATTGTGTTTGGCGATAATATTGGCCAGAGGCTTGGAATAGTAAGCGTATAAAAAAAGAAGGGCAAACACACGAGCACGAATTATGATAATCATGTCACTTACTCTTAATAGTGATATTGTTAATGAGAAAAGTGCGGAATATGTACAGCAAACACCCGAACGATATCACAAAAGATCAATGTTTCTGATCGCAGTGATGAGTCCAAAGAAAATGAAAAAACTGAGTTGCAGCCAATCCTGCGACGTAAACAGAAGCAGGATTATCGAGCTCATAGGAGACCGTTTAATGGTTATTGAAAATACCGAAGCCAGTGGACCCATCGAGGAGTGATTCGTCAGTGTAGATCATTTTGTCGCAGTTGATGTTTCGATATTTATTGGAATTTTTTTCTGGAGATCTGCTGCACGCGTGAAAGATCCGGGATTCCACGAGTTTCCGAGATATTTTATAAGTTGACACGATTTGGAATATTCGAAGAATGGGTAATATTTACCAACCTTGTATTGTCATTTGTCCTGCGACAACTTCGATGCCTAGAGTCGAGGGAAAGTTAATACGATAGAAAGAATAGCACTTCTTAATCCCTACAAGCACTCTATCTAACTGCTGGGAAAAATGCTGTAAATAAATTTTAATTGAATCGGGTACATTGAATTTTTCAAAAGTCCGTTCCACAATGTCAGAAAATTTCACCAATCCAGTGTTTGATTCATCAACTGGATGTGCAAGAAGAGCAAATTGGGATTTTAGATGCTTTTGAAAGTGCCAGGAACTCCTTCTGGGACCTACTGGAAAGCCCAGAAGGAGCTCGCGTCGGTTTTTCCGCAGCACTTTCCGTCATTCCACTATGGGGAATCTGTGGACCTTTTCTGAGAAGTTTAGGAGAAAAAATATTTTTCTTCTTTCTAGACTCGCCGAGATTGACAAAAGGTGTTTCCGCTGGTGGATCGTCAGAGTCGGTTTCATCACAAAAAGCATACAGCAGATCAAAGGGGATCGATGTTGTGGAAGTGGTGGAAGCGGTATTTCATCATTTCAACGTAAGAACGCTTTGAACGCTCTTTAAGAGACCGCTTTATTTTGTCCCTGTGCTGCATGTACACTGCACATGTCAAGAGCTCATGCTGATTCTTCCCACAGTGAATACATTTTTCAGCATTTACACTGCAGGAATCCATACTTGCCACATTGTGCCTTATTGCAGCAATAGGCGACTGTGTGGCCCAACTGATTAAAATGAGGGCAGTTCATGACGCGGGGAGACTACAGTCACACAGGGAGACGAACCCGCTGGATCAAGACGTGGCTTGGTAGTGCAGATTCTGCATACGTGACTTGCTACGAGTCCGACGGGAAGTAGATTATTATTGCAGTCAAGAATCTTTACCTCAGGAAGGCTGCTGTTCTTAAAACAGCCAACAGCATCCTTCAAGAAGCACTCGACCGACCGACTCGGATCGCAAACAACACCGTGTAACGCGGACTCTTCTGGGTCTTTGAAACAACACCTCGCTTGATCAGTTGGCAAAAAAACACGACCCACTCCTTTATCATCACTTTCCCCGTGATCCTAATCAAAATAACCGGTTCGTTTTGTAAAGCGGGTGAAGGACATTGAAATTCCCAAGCAATTCATGCTTGAAATAAAAAGAAAAATGACTAAACGAACCGCAACTGGGCGAGTAACATGAAGTTCATAACAGACCGAGCCCATCAACTGGGGAAGCTTCTCATATTTGCCAAAAAATAATTGCAACTTATTTGAGGATTATTCATTATCGATAACATACATAGTGCACTGTTTATTCCAGTTAACTTACACACATCTTCATCTTCGGCCTTTGCCGACTTCTACTCGATTTACTTACTGCTTCATTTCTTATCTCTCTCCCCCTCTCTACCTTCGAATCTATCGTGTGCGGTTTTAGTTCTATCTATTGAAAATCGAGCCTCTTCCTTCAAACGGGTTTAACATGATATCCGTTCAATCATGTCAATCATGTTAGAAATGGTTTGAATACTCACTGACTGTAGAGCTTTGTAGTGCGACGAAACCACCTCTTCAACGCACACACGATACCGCACAAACTAAGCTTAATACTGCTTCCTATCTACTACTGCGACTTTGGAAACTTCACTGACTTTACCCAATCTTTTTATAACACACGGCAACACGCGGATCCAACAACTTCACTTTGTATTCGCGAACCAAGTTGAATAAAGCTGGACGCTGTAAAAACCCCGCAGTTGAATAGTGGGTTATCTTCGAAAAATTTGAAGTGGAAGTACGTTATCTAGCTTAAATATACGACTTTTCCAGCAATCATAATTCCTAACAATGAAATAACTCTATCATCATGCATTTGTTCAATATTTATATAACTCAAAATGTGACGCTGGTACGTATACACCGTACTCTCGAGTTAAGAGCACATAAAAAGCTATACCATTGGTTTGTTTTAAGTCATTGACCACGACACGGCCTTGTAGCGTGAGGTCAGGTCTTTCGATATATGCAAACAATTTAACGATATCGATTTCGGGTCTGTTTTGAGCCGAAAAAAGACAACAAAAGAACCACCCTTCGCTCCGTCCAGATGAAGCATGTAGCGAGGGTGATTTTAACAGCTACAGTAGAAAATTGTGCTGGGTAGACAGTGTCGGGAGGGTTCTTGGCTGAATGAATCGTGGAGTAAGGGATCTACATCCATTGCGCTTAAGCTAGCGCACTGGTATAGTGAACAAGAAACACGTATATTCGTTTTCGTAGCTTTGGTTTTCTTCAACACAGACTGAAACTTTCGTTGCAAAAGCGGCAGCGGCAGCTACGCAGTGACACAGCAATACAGTAACGGTTAACCTTCACTGCGGATTAATTTTGCACAGCACTGCACTCGGAAAGAATGAGCAAGCATTGCTTTCTGTTCGATTAATTGTAGAGATTATATCGAGACGACTGCTAAACAAGGAATGACATATTTGTTTAAAAAAACATGATTGATGATTGATGAAGATTGTAAAATTTAAACCTTTTTCGTAAAAATGTTGTATCTCGAGATCGACTCATATTGTTTTAAGAAATTTAAAGTTTAAAACAACACATTATTATTATTATTAATCATTCAGTTTATCTTTTGACGACACTCTCTTTGTCTCTAAATTTTTTTTATAATTAAGCTGGCGCACGCTGTCAAAAAAAACAGTAATATTTACAAAATGACTTGCATTTTTTTCTTCCCCTTCAACATTTATGAAAGGAGGGGGAGGGTGATATAAATGAAAATGAATTTGTAACGGCCATATTGGTTGAAGCAATGTTCTCATAAAACTAGACTAAGTCTGGATCGCCATTTTTGACTAAATAACACGTTAAACTTCATTTTATCTCCCTCCTTCTCTTCGTCAGTCTTCCTCTTTTCTATCTTTTGCTTACGATAGAAGAGAGGACGACTGACGAAGAGAAGGAGAGAGATAGAATGAAAAAGAAAAAGTGGAAGAGAGGTTCAAAAAGAACAACAGCGAAAGTTAGAGAGTGGAAGAGATACAATGAAAGCAAGAAATCAGAGCAGGTAGATTTTTATTAATTGTTCATATCATTTGCTGTAACTTGCGTTTATCCCTTTGTGATTATTCACTTTCAAATACTTAGCTAGTTTCCTTTAACAAATTTGGACAATTTCAACAATTTTGACAGTTTAATTCTTCTTATTGGTATAATACAATTCTTATTTGTTTCTCAACATTTTTTAAGTTTTGTAAAATTTGGTAGCTGCAAAATTTCTCTCGAACTACACTAAATACTTTTTTACTTTTGGGTTTTTCATTTAATATCAGTTCGAAAAGGATAATGTTGTTGCTGATTTTTGTTTCTTCAACTTCACTTTTTAACCTTTGTCCTGCATTTTTATTGAAATTTATTGACGTTTGCTGGTTAACAAATACATTGATTCATTGATTGGTATTTTGAATTTCGGATTAACGAAAAACGTTAGTCCAGGGAACAGCTTGAATAATACTTATTTTTGGCCACGAACCGTGAATAACTTAAAACGAAAGCACCACTTAAACACTTTAAAAATCGACTATCCCAGATTCCGGTTTTCGGGTGAGTGTTTGTCTCCTTCCTGTCTCGTCGGCAGCCACACAGTCGCGGTTGGTTTCGGAGCGGAAGCAGTCTAGTAATCCGACAGCCGGACCCACCCACCATCATCCCCCTACCCACTCCGCCAACTATCTCACGACCGTAATGCACAGTTGTTTTGTGTATGCGAAAACAGACCCGCTTGCTCGTGCCTGGCCTTGAACGAGCGCTCAGTCGAGGCAGTCCTTGATTTGGCCGGGAACAGCACACACGAACTCCAGCTGAGAGATTGTATAAATACATTTATCATAAATCATACCACCTACTTTTTTGTATGTCCCGCAAGGAGATGCGCTCTCGCTTTCGCTTATTGCCACGTGCAGATATACCTACGTACACTATAAAACAGGCATGCATAACAGTCGGCTTGCAGCGAATCCGCCCCAGTTGACGGCAGTCCCACACTCCTACAGCTGATGCTTTCAACTGCCGTTTCCTGCTTCGTATTCTACACAAATAATCTGTGTGTGTAATGTGCGGACCGCTTTTGGTGGCAGTGTAAGACATGACACAAACAGAGATTGATGGTGGGTTAAAATTGCAGCAGCGCAAGATTTTCATATTTTTCCTCCATTCTCCGGCTAGGTGGTTCCGGGCGGAAACTAAGCTGAACAGTGGGTGGCTGCGGTTTTTTTTGCATTCGACTTCGCCTGTTTGCGTCGTAGCGGAAAGGCAAAGAATGTACGTTTCATGAATATTTTAAATCACAACCTCTGGAGAACCGGGAATGTTGCATCTTGCACAACGGAAGAAAGTATATACACACATAAAATGCCGTGCGGTCTCCCACGGCGTCTGGTGCCTCTAGCGGCACGTTCGATAGCGCAAGATCACAATGTAAAACACCGATATTGGGTATATCATGATCAAGGGAATAAGGATGTTTACACTGTTGAAAGTACCATTTTTAGCGATATTTACTGCTATCGTATCTAATAGCGTTATTTTTTTCTCCTCCTTTATTGGAGTCATCGATGGGGAAACGATTTGTTTGCTTTCAGGAAAATTGATGCCACCATTTTATGGCCAAGTAAAAAGCTACCTAGGAGGTCGTTCGTGTCAGAATCGTAGTTATTATTGTTATTTATTACGCGTAACAAAATAATGAATATCTTCGGTGTTGCGTTTTTCCGATAGGATTTTTTGTTTCAACGTCTAATAGTTGTATTTATGGCTACTGAGCTTCGCAAAAATAAACACAAACGGAAATTGCCAATCATGAACAATGACTACTTCATTATTTCCAATAACAGAAAGTTAGTTTCCTATCAACGCCAATAGAAAAGCACAGTTTGGGTGTTTCTAGTACGA
The DNA here is from genome assembly GCF_029784165.1 of Wyeomyia smithii. NCBI lineage: Eukaryota > Metazoa > Arthropoda > Insecta > Diptera > Culicidae > Wyeomyia > Wyeomyia smithii. The sequence continues at coordinate 204,600,568 of NC_073695.1, read as the reverse complement.
AATCCCATCTTTTTAGGTTTCCTCATTTCTGTGCAAGCTATCACACCCTCCCACCAAGCTGTAAGAGAAAATAATTCTTCCTTTATAGCTTCACTTTTATTGGCTTCGCCCCACAATCCGCAAAATTTGGCCGTAGTGAATTAAAATTTCGCAATTTTATTGCCCCGGGTGTCATTTGCGGAATTTCAACTAGGGGATGTGATGGATGATGGCATAGTTTATGTTGTACACTGTCATTAAATGCGCCAATAAAAATAAAAACAATGAGCTTTATTGTGTGACTGGTGTGAAAGCTATTATGGAGTTCAGCTGGAATGAACGATGCGGGAGCGCTTTTTTGGGGGGAGGTGGCCAACAGTGACATGCGACGATTCAAGCCAATGAGTTTTGGCTGGTACACTTTCTGGAATGCGCGGTGTACCGTTTTGTTCTTCGTATCGGGACTTCCTGTGCTTTTTAAAGGTGTGCAAAACAGCTTCAAATTTAACGTTTTAGGACAGAAATGTAATGATTAGAAAATGCTTCAGCGTACGATGGTAACTGTTGCTGCCATATGCAAAATAAAGGTAACATGCTCCACAGTGCCTGGAAGTTGACTCGTATGCAGCTCCCGTTTCTCAATGTCGCGTACCTCTAACAGCTATACTCCACTCGCTATTATGTGACAACCGTGTGGGAGAGCTAGCCGACCGACATCGCTCACCACAGAACCACGGGGAGTCAAAATATGTAGACAGTGGAATTTATTCTGTCCATGTTATTGTTATTCGTGCTCGGGAAGAAGCCAATAGCGAGGGAAATGTATGGGAAAGCTTGACCTTGGAAATTTTCACCTTTTTTTCACCATTAGGCAGTGAGACAACAATGTTAAACATTATATCAAACAATTGTTACACATTTTATCTATCCACCGACACATACATGACTAAGATGCATTAAGTCGTTCGCTTGCTATAATCGTTTGAAATCTGATGCAACATTTGCCAGTTTCATTTTCAATTTCACAATATGTTATCTAGTATAGAAAACAAAGACGTAGTCCTACGTCAGAAAAAAGGTATCAACATTCGCAAAAAAAAATAATTAAAAAAGTCGCGCAAATTCATAAATCCACATAAAACAAAGTACACTCCGCAGAACTGCCGATAAGCGTAACACAAAATTTTAAATCCTCAAAATGAAACTCATCACGTAAAAAATTTCGAATGATAGGCTGCTAAATAATTTCGAAAAATTTACATGAAATCAATACGAAACTTAAGAGAAAGAAAGTGAATTTTCGCCATATCGACTTAGGAAAATTAAGTTCAAAATTCATAAGAAAAATTCTTTAAAAAACCCAAAATCCCAAGAAATGGGAAATTCACTTCAAAAAGTTCACCTCAAAACCGTCAAGTTCTAGAATCCATAATTTTTAATACATTTATCATGAGATATTTTCGACCTCTATTTGTTTATTTGTTGAATTTTCCGTATTTATTTTTTGTATTATTTTTCAATTGATTGTATCTTAATTGTTAGTTATTGTCTTATTGTTGTTTTGTTGCAGTTTTGCAGTTCCCTGCAAATTTAGTATAGTAAGATCGCTTTTCACAAGTTTTGCCACGAATTTTGATGTTCACGCGATTTTGTGTGTGCATTTCAAAATTTTAATGATTTTTTGGGTGGAATAAGAATTTATGCGTTTTTCACGATGTCTTAATAAAGTTTCTGTTTTTGAAGCACTTTGAAATAAGTGTTGGCCGAATTTTGACAAATTTCCGAATATTCATTAACTCTACCTAACAACGGTTTCACAAGAAATTTTTACGGAAACTTACGGGAATAACGTACACTAAAGTTGCTCTCACATGGCAGATACCGAAGTTGTAAAATCGTTTAAATTCCGATATCCAAGTAAAAAAGTCATCTTTTAAGTTCTTCTATCATTCATGCTGCACTTTAAAAAAAACGCATAAATTGTAAAAGCCGCGTGAAAACAGCAACCTGAAAAACGCATAAACGTTTATTGCTCTACCTATTGCTCCACGTTAAGCTCAATCTATTGCTCCACATATTGTTTTACCTATTGCTCTGCCTATTAGTCTGCTTTTCGCTCCACGTTTTGCTCCGTCTATTTTTTCGCCAATTGCTCCAGCTGTTGCTTCGCTGATTACTTCGCATACTACTGTGCCTATTTCTGCAATTTTATCTCCGTCTATTGCCATATCTATTACTCAACCTATTGCTACGCCTTTATGTTCCATCTATTGCTTCACCTATAGCTCCGCCCACTTTTCACTCCATATTGCTCAACCTATTGCTTCGCCTATTATTCCGTCTATAATTTCGCATACTGTTCCAACTTTTGCGTCGCTGATTATTTTTAACTACTTTTAACTTTTAACTCCGCCTATTGCTGCACTTTCAGATCTGCCTATTGCTCCACCTATTTCTACACATTTTTGTTCCGCCTATTGCTCCACCTATTGCTTCGTCAATTATCACGCCTATTATTCCGTCTTTTGCTCCGCCCATCGCTCCACTTTTTGCTCCTTCTACTGCTTCTATTATTATTCCTTCTATTACCCCGCCTACTGCTCCAACTATTGCTTCGCCGATTACTTCGCCTATTACTTTTAGCTCCGCCCGTTGCTATCTCTATTACTCCACCTGTTACTACGCTTTTTGGCCCATCTATTGCTCCACCTATTGATTCGCCTAGTCTTAGCTCCATCTATTGTTTCACCTATTGTTCCGCATATCACTCCGTCTATTATTCCGCCTACTGCTCCAACTATTGCTTTGCCGATTACCTCGGCCCTATCTCCGACTATTACTGCACTTATAGCTCCACCTATTGCTCTCTCTATTACTCCATTTATTATTCCGTCTATTTCTACACATTTTGCTCCGCCTATTGCTCCACCTCTTACTCCGCCGATTACCTCGCCTATTATTTCATCTGTTGCTCCACCCATTGCTTCACTTTGTCCTCAATCTACTGCTCCACCTACTGCTCCGTTTATTACTCTCCATTGCTACTCCATTACTTCGCCGATTACTTCGTCCATTATTCCGCCTACTGCTCAACTTATTGCTTAACAAATTACTTCACCGATACTCCGCCTGTCCTTTAGGTCCGTCTAATGCACATTTCTATAATTTGACCTATTGCTTCGCCTTTCGTTCCGCCTACTACTCCACCTATTGCATCGCCGATTGCCACGCATATTACTCCGCCTATCACTAGACATATTGCTCCATATATTGCTCCGCCTATTACTCCGTCTATTACTCCGTCTATTACTTTGCCTTCTACTCCAACTACACTTGATCCTTTGTTTATGTGATAGAAAATAGAATCCCATAAAAAAGGTCAAGTAATTTTCAACAATTCTTGTAAAAAAAGATCACGTCATTTTGATAAAATTATCCCCCAAGTGTGAAAAAAATCGTGTAAAATAAAATAACGTAAAAAACAATCGCGTAAAAAACGAGTTCAGGGTACTACTTTGACAGCACCAACAGGGGTGAGCACCTACTTGAATACCTTACTTCGAACGATGTCAATGTATGTAACCTAGTTGGCATGTCTCCGATGAACTTAGTTTGTTGGATCACAGACACATTGTTTTTAACATAGAGGCTAACCCTCTGAAAAGTGAGCTGTTCAGGAATCCTAGGAATACAGATTGAGAATCCTTCAAGGAACACCTGATCGATTCACGAATTTTCAGTTACAGCAACATTAGAAATTCAGTTTAACTGAACTCGGCATCTACAAAACAGAATCATGGATGCTTTCAACGCAAACTGTCCACTAACACAGCGGTCAGTATACCGAGACGTACCCTGGTAGAATGATCAACTCAGTGACCTTCGTCTGGAAGTAGGGCGTTTGTTCAACAGGGCAAAAGTCACGTCTTACTGGGACGACAACAGAGCGTCCCTCACTACGCCGAGCTACGCAAGGCCAAACGGAAATCCAGAGTTAGTTTCTGTGAAAGAATCCAAACTTTGCCGGAAGCTACGCGGCTCCAAAAGGCGATGTTCAAAGACCATACTAACGGTTAAGGACAAGTAAGGAAAGAGGATGGATGCCTCACTGTCACTACCAAGGAAACGTTGGAGGTTCTTATGAGCACCCACTTTCCTGGATTGACAGAGATCGAAGAACTGAATAGTTAGTGATGGGTCACGGCGGGACAATTCGCTGGCCCGTCGACTGTTCACGGAAGCTTCAATAGGTTGGGCTCTTAATTCATTTTACCCTATGAAGTCTCCAGGTCCAGACGGCAAACTTCTCATTTTTCTACAAAAATCGGACACAGCTATTATATCCGAACTCATCAACCTCTTCAGAGCCTGATTTATCCTGGGTCATATTCTGGATAACTGGCTGAAGGTGAGGGTAGTGTTTATTCCCAAAGTTGGAAGAAAGGACAAAATATAAGTCTGACTTCATCACTTTTCAAGTTGATGGAGAAAATAATGGATAAAAATATCCGTGATGAGTTTCTGAAAGACTCCCCGCTGCATAGGAACTAACATGCTTTCCAAAGCGGCAAGTCAACATAAACTGCTCTTCACAGCTTCGTGACGTTGATTGAAAAGTTCCTGAAATATCAGGGGACGGCGCTAAGTGCCTTTCTTGATATTTAAGGGGCCTTTCAATAACACGTCCTTGGCATCAATTAATATAGCTCTCTTCAATGAGGGAATCGAAAACAATACTCGAAGGGGACCAAATCGGCCACCTTCGCATCCCTAAGTAAACTCAAACTAACTCCGCTATAACTACGTTAGGACCTACATAGATATTCTGTATAGAGTGATTGAAACAAACCGCTCTATGTGGAAATTGACCGCATTCAATTTTTTGTAAAAATAACAATCTTTAACTGAAATCTGATAAAAGTGATAGCCAACTATGAAAAATAAATAGTTTTTTGATAAAGTTAAAGGAGTACCAAAACTAACAAAAACATCAATTTTGGAATAAAAGGTAAGAAAAGCAACTGTAGTTTTCTTATGCCCGGCTATTAAAGGTTAGTCATGTTCTGACAAGCACGAACGAGTGCTTTTTGAGAACAGTTTATGTAAATGTGCAAAACATATTGTTTTATCAACATGTAGAAGATACTGTATAAGTTTAAAATATATTTTTGCTAAAAACATGCAAAAACTGAAGTGTCCAAAGATATGCGGGGCTATCAAAAAGAAAACCGCACGACGGTATCTTTTTAGCTACCGTCTGCCAGGGTGAGATTGTGCCAAAAAAGGATACGGTTTTGTTCCTTAGCTTGTAATGCACACATTACAACACAATAAAATAACAATCTTTAACTGAAATCTGATAAAAGTGATAGCCAACTATGAAAAATAAATAGTTTTTTGATAAAGTTAAAGGAGTACCAAAACTAACAAAAACATCAATTTTGGAATAAAAGGTAAGAAAAGCAACTGTAGTTTTCTTATGCCCGGCTATTAAAGGTTAGTCATGTTCTGACAAGCACGAACGAGTGCTTTTTGAGAACAGTTTATGTAAATGTGCAAAACATATTGTTTTATCAACATGTAGAAGATACTGTATAAGTTTAAAATATATTTTTGCTAAAAACATGCAAAAACTGAAGTGTCCAAAGATATGCGGGGCTATCAAAAAGAAAACCGCACGACGGTATCTTTTTAGCTACCGTCTGCCAGGGTGAGATTGTGCCAAAAAAGGATACGGTTTTGTTCCTTAGCTTGTAATGCACACATTCAGGCAATGAGTTTGATCTAAATCACGTCAATGCACACTTGAATGTTAAGTTAACGACTGCCGCAAATATGGTTAAGTTACAATAAACTATAATTTGGCTAAAATTAAATGAACTTTGGCCTAATCTCACCCCTTCTATGGGGTGAGATTGTGCCAAGAACAAAAAGTTGAATTCCATACCTTTTAAATGAACAGTAGTGTATCTACGAATAACTCACATGAATAACATGATAAAACAGTAAGTATAGGGGCGACCATAAACAACGTGGACTATTAAGGGGCTGCAGGGGGTTCATCTAAAAACTACGTTTCATATGAATTATAGAAAAATGTATGACTGGATCAAATCGATATCTGGAGTATCCAGTTATGAGAACATGGCTTATAGACAGTCTCTATACACATAGTGGCGTCTCCAGGTAGCTTAGAAAGGAAAAACGTTAGAACATAAAGCCTGAGAAGACTTTTCGTTTCAATTATTATGTGTCATTGACCACTGTATATTTCATTGGAAATCTTAAAACCGCTGGAAACGTACCCACAACCCTCCTTCCTCGCTTTAAAAGTCGTCAGTTTATATAGAATAGGTATACAAAATTCGTCGTCAGTTATATAGAATAGGTATACAAAATTTTGTTACATTCCATAAGCAATATCAGTCATTGTAAATTTCCCTTTAACAGTTGTTAGCTTACTGTTCTCAAGCTTTAGATCATTATTTCAAATAATACCATAGCTAGACAACATACTTTATGTAAACGATGCAAGTATTTTGGTGTATACTGATATAATTTTGTCGTGAATGTGAATTCCGCACACTGTACCGTTCATTATAGCTTGGCACAATCTCACCCCAGAAGGGCTCGAACAAAGTATAGTTTGGAAAAACATTATTTTCTGAGCCAACACAGGTTCAATGCATAATATTTCCTCAACACATTGGAGACGACATCCTAACGTACCAAATGAGCAGTAAGTTGATGTGATTTCTTGATCGGGTTGGTTTGCCTGGGACATTTTTGGCTAACGTTATTTGCGCATGTTTTTCACCCTGTACTTTTCAACATTGTTTGAGTGGAACAGTTCACTGATATTATCTATATGTCATTTAAAGTTGTGAATAAATATGTCACATTTCATAAATTATTGAATTTAAGGCATTAGGTTCAAGAAATCTTAAGTAATTTAACATACAAACATTTCCCGTTTTGGCTCAATCTCACCCCCGTGGCTTAATCTCACCCCGGCAGACGGTACCTTCGTTCCAACACATTAAACATAATGAAAACAAATGTTATTATAGTCAGTAATAAAATAGTGGTACAGTCTAAATTCTAAACGAAAAGTCATATCGTAGTCAAGGTTTGGCTCCCCAAAAGATAGTAAAATATCAAATATTCTGGGAATATCCTTCTCATCGAATGTAATGGGGGTTATTCTGAAGATATTCAGTACTAGCTAACGGACAACAGATGAAACCGGCTCTGGATTTCAAACGCCTGGCTTGAGCACTACCGTAAATCTGCCCCAACTACAGTCAGTCTCAGATGAATGGAGTTTATCAGCGAGAACAACTTTCATCTTTTCCCCAACGCTGCAATACCCAGCAATTTATAAGAGCTTCATATGGAAGCAAATCTAAAGCATTGAGCCATCGTAGGTTCCTGACGTTGGAAACAAACTTCCATTGAAGGCTTTCATTTCTTCTGAAATAAATAAAATTGGCTTAAGATTACTGCCTTGGGGCACACCAGAGTTGTTTTTTTTTTGTTCAAACAACGTTTATTTGACACGGAGTAATGAAAATTTATTTGTTACGAAGCCAATCTTGTCGTTCCTAGTGCCTCATTCCTTGAGGTATTTTTTATCCTCGCTACCGACTACAAGTTAATATCAAATCAAAAATTTAAACTAAAATGTGTGTTAAAATCAACGACTTGTTGTCGGTATGTCCGGCTGAACCGAGACACGAACTGGAAAATAGGGTTTCTCGGACCTCTAGTTGCTGGTCCCGCACCATGATTTAGTTGCTGATTCCAAATCCGGGGTCCGAATGTGCCCTTTTTTCATTACTAATCATTTATATGACACGGCACAAATAAGAACGTGTTCTTGTCGTTAAGTTGGATGTAGGCGAAAGGGAGTGGAAATAAAACTTGATCCATTTAATATTTGGTCGCACAAAATAGTACATATCACTGTCACACTGTCAACTCGATAAGACATATGAGCCGTTGCGGAACAGAGAGATCTAAAGACCATTTTTTCGAAAATGGGTTCTTTACATAAACCGCATCTTCACAAGAAGCTGAAGTTAGGAGACTAGGAAAATTTCGAAAAATCGAACTTTACAGCTGAGTGTTAAAGCTCAGTGCTTTATACCTATATATATATATATCAATAAAGTACACTTAAAACCGTGAGGTCTGGTATTGACACAATGACAATTGAAAAAGTATCGATACTCAGTATCACCCAATCAATCATGTAACACTTAGTTTTGTTTTGATATTCAACCTAATTTTCAACTAAAGCTGCTCAAAAATATATACTTAATGTTGCAAATGAAAAACAAAACAAACAATGAACCCAAAAAAACTGCCACTGCGCTACTGAGGTGTCAGTTTGATAGAGCGAAATAAGAAATTGGGCAATGAATGATTTTGACAGAAGTCTAAATAGTCATGCAAGGGGCAATAATATTGGCTAAATTTCCCACGTCAGGAATCAAATCGGACTTAATGATGTCTGGTGAAAACATAAAATTGTATATGGTTAACAACTGATATTAGGTATGGGGTGGGATTAATTTGGCTTTCTTAATCTCGACTGAAAATGTTTTACGACAATCTGTGCAAATTGACCGCCGTTTCGGCCATTTTGGACCCTTGAAAGAGGCAGGCCAAAAATGACCGAAACGTTGGACAATTCAATCAGATTGTTAATATTTTCAATCCTCTATCAGTATAGCAAGTATCAGCACAGATAAGTCGGTTTTAACTCAGTGTGTTGTAATTTTTCTAATTCTACATCGCTCTTTCAGAGTGTCGGTGCAATTTCCAGAACAAAATTGCATCATCTTCGCCTGACCTTTCCCCGTTGAAAAAGCGATTTTATTGTAACATCAGCATTGTTTTTGAATGAAGAATAATGTGGATAGGTTTCAATTTTCCTTCAATATTAGTCACAACCAATAAAATTTAAAAAAATTGTCATTACGAATAAGTTTGATCAGTTATTTTTTTGTGTTGCTATGAGCTTCTGTTTTCGATTTGTTTTACTGATAATTTATATATTGATAAAAACTGAGGTTTTGGAGTTACATTTGAGTACGTTGTATTTCTTTCTCTGACTGGTTTTATCGTTTTTCGTTTTATCGTTTTTTCTTTGAAAAAGTAATTGCCTAGTTGCGTTATTAACTTTATACCTAACACTGCTATAATTTACGATGTTTCTTCCAAATGCATTTTCATGATTATAGTCATGGGTGCATTTGAGTCCTTAAAGCCAAAATCGCTCTGTTAAAGTGTCGAGCGTCATCAACTGAAAAATTACATTCGTGTGTTAATAGTTTTAAAAAATCCGTACCCCACTAACATGTAGGGAAAGTCTCGTCCCGTTCATCGTAAAACATGCATTTGTTGTGGCTTGCGAAAGTCAGATAGCTACAAAGGAGAAAATGTTTTATTTTGAAGAAATGTGCTTACTTCAGTGGTTTCACGTCGTAAAACATCGACGGTCTGCTGCTGGCAGATAAAAAAACTCATTCAGCGCCTTGTGCACTTCTCTTGAATGTCCTCACGAAGAACTCCGGAGTTTGCCCCGTTGACCCTCTAATCCCGCCGGAAATCCTCGGCCATTTCGCACTGGCTGGGTTAGTTTGTGTCGTAAAAAAAAAACTATCGACAGTCGCTGGTTGGTGCAATCTGTCTGTTCTCGAAGCCGCTTGGCATCGAAAAAATTCTGCCACTCACTTAGCCTTGCATCTCGGGGAAAACGGGTCAAAGTCGAAACGAGAAGTACTTACAGATAATGGAAAGCGATAAATCTCTAATTTCCAGTAAGTAATGCTCACCAACGTAAATCGTCTCCGTTAGACTCGTATGTGTATGTGGGTACAAATGCCGTAAACCAAAACCATTCACAAGAGCTGAAGACCGTTTGGATCGAGGAGCTATAGTTGGAACCCCGATGACCGGGAACAAGGAGCAGCCTGGTGGGTCGGGTCAAACTTTGATAGGAGAAAAAAATGCATAGAAAGCGGGAAACATTTTTTCCATCCGAGTTGTCTATCTGAGATTCGGTCGCCACAAAACAGTTAATCGTCGATGGTGCCGTGGTACCTATCTGTTGAATTCTTCAAACGCAATATTTTAAGAAGCACCCATCTAATCCTCGTCGCTCCTTACAATGCTGCCCAAGCTTGCTTGGGTTTTAGTGCGCTAGGATATCCTGTACTAACCCGGAAATCTGCTCCAGTTTGGTATGCACAATAGTCGGTATCAGGCAAGCACCGATAGACAGCCAGACGGACAGACTCTTGACGTTCCACAGAGTTGGGGCTCTCATTGTCTAGCAGCTCTAGCAAAAGATTTCTTTTTCATCCACATCTAACATGTAAGCGATGGACCATTATACTACCCAGGACAGAAAGATCATTGGGTGAACGTTAAACGAACAGAAAATAAATAAAACCACGTGAAATGGAACCGGAGGAAACTATTTTCCTATTTGTATTCCACCCACATGAATGTTGTTGCTTTCGACTTCCCAGTCCCCGTTGGTCCAGCATATCTTTGCCCAGGAAGGTGCTCTCTCAAGGGGATCGGGTCGGCTGCAGACCGAACACATCTATAAAATTGTAAAGTGCATGTACACTTTATACGAGAGAAAATGGTCTTTTTATTTCAATTTTATTCCGATCCACATACGGAACGGCCATGGCCTCGGTAGTGGAAAACGGGGTCGGCAAATCCGCTGTGCTGTGGAAGTGGCTGCTGAACTTGAGCTGTTACCCAGAGACAAGCACCATGTCTCTTCTGAGATCAGTTGGGGGTGGCTTTGTGGACTAGAATACGGGTGAAGGAATTGGGCTTTCCATCAAATGTAAAACGTCTCAGGTTAGATTCCGACTTCGAAGAAGAATGTAGAAGATTTCTTTGATCAGTGAAAAGATCAATAGGTGCGGCCCAATAGAATTTGATACTGGGAAATTCCGTTGATGGTTCTGCATGCAGATTGATAGTTCAATCAGCATTTCAGCCATCTGGAATATTAGAAAACGCAACTATGTAGGATTTCATGAAAATTTGTTCTTGGAGTTGACAAATCAAAACGTTTCTTGGAAAAGGACTAAAGTTTTTATCTATCATGTTTATAATTTCATCAAGTGAATTTTAGAAATAGTTATTTTTAGCTATAAGGCAATTTAACTAATCAGAATCTTTTTCTTTGTTTGCAGGTTCGTACATGTATTTGAATTTCGAATAACGGTGAGTTGAACATTTAAATAAGTCTAACTTATGATAAAGCAATCAAAGACTGCAGTCAAATCATATTTCTAACATTCAAGAGAACAAATCACATACTTCTTCGTAGTGCTTTAAGTTAACATTTAAATTATACCAACTACAAAAAAAAACTCTCACTTGTTGCGAAACATCCTCATCCTCGGCGGCTCCCGGCTCGAATAGCACACACAAAACTATGTGGCAAGGCAATCCCTAGAAAGCACGCCCATAACAATACGGCTTCCCCGTCTGTGTTCGCAACCCATCTCGGTAATATTCCATTTCCATTCCAGCTAGATCAAATGTAAATAAATGATGGAAGATCCTGGGAAAAACTACCCTTTCACTTACAGCAAACTCCGTCAAGCCTGCTGCCACGTGATGCCGTCAGCCGAAGCGAAAACAGAAATTTTCAATCAATTTCACAAAGTTTCGAATTTGTCCTCCCGCCAGCTGCACATACTCGGGAAGGAATCGAACGAAATGGATTGCGATATTCAACATTCGAGCTGAAACAGCTCTATATCCTGAGAGTTGGGGGCCAACTTCGACCTTACTCGTCTGCCTCCCGGGGGTCCCTCCGGGGCCAAGTAGGAACGTATTATTCGATGGAGATTGCTGACATTTGCGATAGTTTGTAGTTGCCATTTCCATCCTGACTCGCACGTCGATTTCTGTCTCGCCCGATTTGGCACCCCTGGCCCATTTCCGGTTGAGTTTTCTCGCGGCAAAGTGAAATCGTTGCACTATTCCGATCCGATTCTGAGTTGCGCCCGAGTCAAATGTGGAGAGCTTTCCCACAGATGAAGAGTCTGCCCCAGAAGCTTTCTACACCCCGCCTCGGCACGGTTAGCGAATAATGGAAAATGTCTCATCGAGCGAAGTTCACGTTTTTCCTTGTTTCAGCCGTTAAAAACAGCCAGGGCACTTTGCCTGCCAGCGGCATGGTAAATTGCACCACGTAGCCGCTTTCCCTTCAAGACCGCTGGAAAAATTGAAAACCAAGAGCGATGCGCTCTTCAAAAAGTCCTAAAATTGATTATGCGTTCTATTTTTTGTGATTTTACGTCTTCTTTCGCTCGCAGCAAGAAAAAAAAACGAAAGCAATCAAAAATTGAATATCGTTTACGGAAGAGAACGCATTCAGGGTTTGGCAGTAAAGAAGTCTGGTTTGTCCGCCGCAGAATCTGGGTAGGTGTGCCGAATGAAATCCCTTTATTTGAGTGCAGTTTTATTCTACTCACTGAAAAAAAAAACCTTTTCAATGGATGCTTCGAAGGGTGGTATGTTTCCGAGACGTCGTCATCACCGGCAAGTTCGCCATCTGGAGTCGACTGGGCCGTTTTTGCTTGATTTTATTACCATTTCTGTTCTGTGGCAGATTCTGCTGATTCTCTTATTGTTTTCCGATTATTATGCAAATAAAGTTCTTTTGCAATCAGCCGAAAGCATACGGATAAGGTGCACCGACAGAAGCGTCGCAAGAAAATATGAGATAGGGGATATGAAATCTGTTTGCGATTCTATCGAAATTATTATATTTAAAAAATATCTGTTTATCTGTGCTTAAAATTGTAAATTACATAATGTTTATGTAGTAATTCATGACCTGACCTGACCTAACCTAACCTAACCTAACCTAACCTAACCTAACCTAACCTAACCTAACCTAACTTAACCTAACCTAACCTTACCTAACCTAAATGTAGTATCACTTTTTCGAGCCTCTGCTCGTATTTGGCCATTTTTCGTGCAGTGCTCGAAATTCAAAGTCAATACCGTTCCCCAGTTCCATTTCATTTCAACAGCTCGTAATTAAAAGCACGTACGGTTCCATCAAATAAAGAATAACCTTCACAATGTGCCAATTCGACCAAGCCTACGACGTAGAGGCAGTCTCCATGACTTTTTTTCTTTAGGTTGCTGTAATGAGTCTATTTTCTATCACCCGTCACGCTCTGATGAAGGAAACCCTTCCTTTTTTGCCGCTCAAGCAATTGTTCGCAGGCTTGTTCGCTCAACGTCCTATGACTTCAAATCATAAGGCACCCAAGCTCTTTGTTTTTGAATAATTCCCAAAGCATGCAATCGATTAGAATTGGCGGGTACTTCCTAATACCGAAGCTTGCTGTTCCTGCATTTGACATGGAACCTCATCGAGCAATTCCTCTAAATCAACATCTTCGAAGGTGTTTGGCCATCCTTCACACACCTTCCTAACAAATTATTCTCGGTCGGGTCTCCTCCTTTTTCACTACTATAATTACTGAATGAAGATTCTCGATTATCCCCGAAATTTTAAATCTGATTTAAAGCAAATATTTGGCTGAGATTCTAATTGCATGATGTTTCAGTAGGACTGATTTCTTTTATCTGAATGCTCGTTGTTTTTTGCTAATATTCATTACCCTTATCGTTGAAGCACATATTCAGTATACTTTCAGCTATAATACCAATGAGCGAAAAATCATTTCTCATGTTCGACTTTCCAGCGATCTTTTTTCTCATTTCATTGGTCATGTTGCAAGCATAACGAGCCGGAGCATTGTCTTGGTGAAAGAGCACTTTTTTCTTCGCGATATGCGGTCATTTCACCTTGATTTCACATCCAATCCATCCAATAACGGGTAACAACTGAAATTTTGGATATTTGCAACAGTTTTCTCAATGCAATATTCCCCGATAGTATATTTAACCTAGCTCTAGTTATTCTTGATTTTACTTTCCTTCAGCAACAATCTAGCAGGTACACAGCCGGACTGACAAAAGCTGAATTTGATTTGAGCCTCGATACTCAGGCTGAAAACTTCGAACCTTTAGCCTAAAATGCAACCCTTCAACTTGGCACGTTCAACCTCGAACCTTTCAACTTAAACGTGAGTATCAAACCTAAAAACCAAATATTCCAAGTCTATCTGTGAATATCGAGCTCTGAACCATTTTTTCATCTTGATCTGCGAGTCTTCTAATCTCAAACCTCGATTCCAAAATCTCAAACATCGCATCTCGATCTTAAAATTTTGAACAAGCATGTTCAAAAGTGTTGTGCCTCGCGCATCCAAATCCGCGAATCTAAATTTCGACATAGGCTCACCATGAAACCAAAACAGTGTTTCTATAATGTTCTGTGCGAGTAATCGGCGTTGTTTCACCGACAACAGAGGCATTCGTTGTTTTGCTTTCGTCTTGATTAGACGCAAATTGTTTATCTCCGTTTGATTCGCAAAATAACAATACACGAGTTATCGTACGGGTGTTTTTTTTTTGTCGATCAGTTCTTGTGCTGCGCGATAAGAATAGCCTGCAGTTTATCGGCAGAAACATCTTCTGCACACTGGTAGGGGCAGGCTACCCCGCCAGTGATCTGATACGCAGCTGATATATCGGCAAGAATAATTCTCCCGCACCGCTGTTACCCCGCTAGCAGCACGGACCATCGTACGATCGAGCGAGTGGAAGTCAACAACAAGTGGCATCTACAAGGTTGAGTGTAAGATACGGCCACTGTGTCACAACCAGTGCTGATAAAAGTCATTTTCCCCAGCAAAATTCTTCGAAAATTACAGCCAATCATTTTCAATTTTCACTTCCAATGATCGCAGCACTCTTTCAGATACACTAGATTTTCGTCTTAGTAACGTGCTGTTATACTCAGATGAAATAGATCGCGCGTCTCGTTCACGGTTACGGAATAAAATTGGACGACAAATCCAACCAAATGATCTTCACTTCAAAGCGAAAAAGAAAAACAAACAGACAACTCAACCAAAATGAACCTTACCGAAACACTTTTTCACTGACACTGACCGATGCCTTGACAATCTTCGTTAACTGATAAACTGATTTTGCTGTTTTGCTTCCATCGCATGAAATATAATGAGGTGTTTTGACAGTTCACTTCCATGCAAAAAGCGGGAAGGGAGAACTTTGAAAGGATTGTAAAAAAATAACGTTTATGGATTCTTTTTTTCACTTTCACTCAAGAGTGTCAACAAATATCAACCCTGGTCACAACACGAAGCTGGATCGTCATTGTTTGTTCTGCGGAGACACCCGATTAATCCAACTATCAGCCGTGAGGTCGTGACTTAGACGTTCAGTGAAGTATAGAATTTTTATCATTATTATTAATATTATTATTATTATTGTTATTATTATAATTATTATAATTATTATCATTATTATTATTATTATTGTTATAATTATTATTATTATTATTATTACTATTATTACTATTGTTATTAGTATTAGTATTACTGTCTTTTTTTTTATTTTGATCCATTGAAGTTTGAAAAATTTTTTTTAAAATTTAATATCAACTACTTGATCCCCCCTACCCCCATATTCGAATATTTATCGTTTGTATGCGGCAGAGCGTAACGCTCCCGCAAAATGGACGACATGCAGGTGCAACTATTCCTGGATGTGGAAACAAATGGGGAAGAGATTGAGATCTCCCCCATCAATTCCCCTCTACCTTCCCCGCTACCTAGCCCCGTACCAAGGGTATCGGCAACACGGGTGAAAGCTTACCCAGATGCTTCGAAAGGTCCGTTCGTAGTTTTCTTTAGGCCCATAAAGAAGCCTCTTAACATTATACAAATAGGCAAGGACCTGGCAAAACAGATTTCGGACGTAACCGAAATTACAAAGGTTAGACCGAACAAACTGCGAGTTGTCGTGAGTAGCTTGAAGCAAGCAAACGCAATTGCTAGCTACGAGCTCTTCACGAGAGAGTACCGCGTGTACATCCCTGCCAAGGACGTGGAGATCGACGGTGTGGTTACCGAAGGAAGCCTCACGGTCGATGACATTTTGCGTCACGGGGTTGGCTGCTTCAAGAACCCCCTGATTCAAGATGTAAAGATACTGGATGTCAAGCAATTGCATTCAGTATCCATCGAAGAAGGGAAGAAGAAATTCCTCCCTTCTGATTCCTTCCGTGTAACATTCGCCGGATCCGCACTGCCGAACTACATCTTTTTGGACAGGGTTCGTCTGCCTGTACGCCTGTTCGTACCGCGGGTCATGCATTGCCAAAACTGCAAGCAGTTAGGTCATACAGCCACCTACTGCTGCAACAAGGCAGGCTGCAGCAAGTGCGGAGGCAATCATGCTGAGACCGCTTGCAGTGAGGATACTGAAAAGTGTCTTTACTGCGAGGGAACTCGGCATGACCTTTCGGCGTGTCCCGCGTACAAACAGCGCGAGGAAAAAATTAAGCGCTCCCTCAAGGAACGATCAAAGCGCTCTTTCGCAGAAATGCTGAAGAGTGCTGAGCCACCCTCGACAGGAAACATCTTTTCTTTTTTGCCAACCGATGAGGGTACATCTGACGATCCCGTCGAAGGGTGTTCTTATGCCTTGCCAGAGGGATCTAGGAAGAGGAGAATGCTCAACTCTCCTAATCTTTCTCACAAAGGTCGTAAGATAACCCCTAGCGGAATGACCAATAAGACAACACAAAAAGGAAGCGGTGAAGAAAAACCGAAGCAAGTACCTCCCGGTTTTAATTTTAAATCAAACCAGGAGGACCCACCGCTTCCTGGGGCACCAAAAACCACTCGTGCACCCATTTCTCGATCAGAAGACATAAAAGAAACAGGGTTCATAAAATTCTCTGATATTGTGGACTGGATATTTAAAACATTCAACATACCAGATCCCCTACAAAACATTCTTCTTGTCCTTCTCCCTACAGTGAAAACCTATTTGAAGCAACTCACAGCAACTTGGCCCCTCATTTCAGCTATCGTATCTTTCGATGACTAATACGTCGAAAGAGGTTAGGAATTTTGTCATTGTGTTACAGTGGAACTGCAGAAGTATCATCCCCAAATTCGATTTATTTTCACATTTGATAAACACATACAATTGTGATGCGTTCGCGCTCTGTGAAACTTTTCTCAATTCAAATGACCAACTTAATTTCCACGATTTCAACATCATTCGTCGAGATCGAGACTCACACGGTGGAGGGGTACTTTTAGGGATCAAAAAGTGCTATTCTTTTTCAGAATCGACCTCCCCTCGATCTCGAATATTGAAGTTGTTGCCATTCAAACGAATATGAATGGAAAAGACCTTTGCCTTGTTTCATTATATATTCCCCCATCCGCGCGGATTGAACAGAAGCAACTCCTTGATATAGCAGAATTGCTTCCCGCACCTTTTTTGATTTTGGGAGATTTTAACTCTCACTGTTCGCTATGGGGGTCGCTGTACGACGACAACCGATCTTCTTAAATCTGTAACTTAATCGACGACTTCAATATGACAGTTTTGAATACTGGGGAAGCGACACGTGTACCTAATCCTCCAGCACGTGAAAGCGTGCTTGACCTATCCCTCTGCTCGACATCACTAGCGTTAGATTGCCAGTGGAAAGTAATCAACGATCCCCACGGTAGTGATCATCTTCCAATCGTTATATCAATTGCTAATGGTTCAACTCCCCCGAACCCAATCAATATTTCCTACGACCTTACACGTAATATTGATTGGAAGTGTTATGAGTCTATTATAGCGCAATCTATCGAGACTCACGAGGAACTTCCTCCGGAGGAAGAATACGCGTTCTTAGCTGGCTTGATAATCGACGCCGCGACTCAAGCTCAGACGAAACCGATACCCAGGGTAACGATTAGACAGCGCCCTCCCAACAAATGGTGGGACAAAGAGTGCTCTGAGCTGTACGCGCAAAGGTCCGCGGCGTATAAGGACTACCGGGAGTACGGCACTATCAACCTGCTTCGAAAGTCCGAGGCACTGGGCAGGCAGATGAAGAGCTTAGTAAAGGCGAAAAAACGCGGGTACTGGCGGCGGTTCGTAAACGCGTTGTCGAGGGAAACAGCGATGAGCACTCTTTGGGATACCGCCAGGCGCATGCGGAACCGTGACGTTTTGAATAAAAGTGAGGAGTATTCAGATCGCTGGATACTCGATTTTGCCAAAAAGGTCTGTCCGGACTCTGTACCGGAACAGAAAACCTTTCGCGACGCGTTATAAGTAACTACGGAAGAGCCTCCATTTTCGATGTTGAAATTTTCAATGGCTCTCCTGTCGTGCAACAATAAGGCTCCAGGGTTAGATAGAATAAAATTCAACCTGTTGAAAAATCTACCCGACTCTGCAAAAAGACGCTTGTTGAATTTGTTCAACAAGTTTCTTGAGCTAAATATTGTTCCGCATGACTGGAGGGAGGTAAAAGTCATTGCTATTCGGAAACCCGGAAAACCTGCCTCTGATCACAATTCATATAGGCCGATTGCGATGCTCTCTTGCCTCCGGAAATTAATGGAGAAAATGACCCTCTTACAGTTAGACAAATGGTTCGAAACAAACGGGTTACTTTCAGATACTCAATTTGGCTTTCGCCGGGGCAAAGGGACGAACGATTGCCTAGCGTTGCTTTCTACTGAAATTCAACTAGCCTTTGCTCGAAAAGAGCAAATGGCTTCTGCGTTCATGGATATTAAGGGGGTTTTTGACTCTGTCTCTGTAGAAGTTTTAAGCGCGAAACTCCATTCGCAGGGACTTTCACCAAATTTGAATAACTTTTTGCTCAATTTGTTGTCAGAAAAGCATATGTATTTCTCACATGGCGATTCGACAACTTCCCGAATTAGTTACATGGGCCTCCCCCAGGGCTCATGTTTAAGTCCTCTCCTATATAATTTTTACGTCAATGACATCGATGAATGTCTGGCAAATTCATGCACGCTAAGGCAACTTGCAGACGATAGCGTTGTATCCATTACTGGTAGCGAGGCTAGCGATCTGCAAGGACCATTGCAAGATACCTTAGACAATTTGTCTGAATGGGCTCTTAAGCTGGGTATCGAATTCTCTCCGGAGAAAACTGAGCTGGTCGTTTTTTCTAGGAAGCACGGGTAAAACGATCTCTCAGGTTTTAGTCGCTAAATATCTCGGGGTCTGGTTCGACTCTAAATGCACCTGGGCTTGTCATATTAGGTATCTGACACAAAAATGCCAACAGAGGATTAATTTTCTTCGTACGATTACCGGAACTTGGTGGGGTGCTCACCCAGGAGACCTTCTAAGGTTATACCAAACAACGATATTGTCAGTTCTTGAGTACGGCTGTTTTTGCTTTCGCTCCGCCGCGAACACGCACATTATAAAACTAGAGAGAATACAATATCGTTGTTTGCGTATTGCCTTGGGTTGCATGCAGTCGACCCATACGATGAGTCTTGAAGTGCTAGCGGGTATTCTTCCGTTGAAACATCGTTTTTGGAATCTCTCTTACCGGTTGCTAATTCGATGCACAGTTATGAACCCATTAGTAATTGAAAATTTCGAGAGGTTGGTCGACCTTCAATCTCAATCCAGATTTATGACTTTATATTTTGACTATATGGCTCAAGATATTAATCCTTCTTCATACGATTCCTCCAATGTCGCACTTTTAGCTACTTCTAATAATGCTATATTCTTCGACACCACCATGAAATAAGACATTTCTGGTATCCCGGATCAATTGCGGCCCCAAGAGATCCCTAAAGTTTTTTCCAATAAGTTTAAACATGTTAGTTATGATAAAAGGTTTAACACTGACGGATCTAATCTAGATGAGTCCACTGGCTTCAGTGTTTTCCACGAAAACTTAACCGCCTCCTACAAACTCGATGCTCCTGCTTCCGTGTACGTCGCAGAACTTGCTGCTATTCAGTTCTCTCTTGGTTTCATCGAAACCCTGCCCATAGACCACTACTTCATCTTCACAGACAGTCTCAGTGCCATTGAGGCTCTGCGATCGATGAAGATTGTTAAGCACACCCCGTATTTCCTGGGGAGAATACGGCGGTTTTTAAGTGCTTTAACAGATAAAAATTACCGGGTTACCTTAGCGTGGGTCCCTTCTCATTGTTCCATTCCGGGCAATGAAAAGGCTGACGCTTTAGCTAAGGTGGGTGCTATTGATGGCGATATTTATGTAAGACTAATTGCTTATGATGAATTTTATAGCATTTTGCGTCAGAAAACACTCAACAGTTGGCAATCATCATGGAACTCAGATGAACTGGGACGGTGGCTACATTCCATTTTTCCTAAGGTATCGATGAAGGCATGGTTCAAGGGGTTGGATGTAGGTCGGGACTTCATTCGCGTGATGTCTAGACTTATGTCCAATCACTACACGTCAAACACGCATCTCTTTCGTATAGGGCTTGTAGACAGTAATCACTGCGTTTGTGGCGATGGTTACCATGACATCGAGCATGTTGTTTGGTCGTGTACCGAATACTGTGGTGTTAGGTCCGAGCTTCTAGATTCCCTTCGGGCCCGAGGAAAACAACCGAACGTACCCGTTAGAGACATTCTGGGGAGCGGTGATCTCCAGTACATGACACAGCTATACGGGTTTATAAAAAATGCTGGCATTAAAACTTGATTTCTTTTATCTATTTGCTAGAATACAATTTCTGTCACAAACTGAAAGAGAATGATACACCCGGCTGGAGACACTAAAACGAAGACCCGGCTCCTTCATGTTCACGCAGACACCTCAGACCAAAACTGCTCAAATGGAACATCACTGCTTAGCCATGTACAAATAAATGAATCCTGTAACTCAATATAGTTAAAATCAAAGTTGTAACTTCCCTCCTCACCTTAAATCCCCACTAGCTCGTAGTCGGCCGCGAGATATAAAAAATGGGCCTCCCTCTTTTCCCTGCTAACTTAGAATTAAAAAAAAAATGTACTTGGCTCAGTTAAACTGCTTACAAATTTTAAACATAATTTGTATCGTGCCGTGTCAAATAAACTATTTTTAAACTAAAAACCGACAACAGATCAATCCGAGCATTCTATTAAGCGGGGACAACTGCGTCTGAGGAATATTGAGACAGCTCTATCTACTGTTAAGGTCATGGCACCAGTTTTCTGGAATGTACGTGGGATAATTCTTGTTGATTAGTAGGCTGAAAAGTGTTTGACCCACTAATGGAAGAAATGATATGTCTTTAGTAAAAAAAAATTATGCCTGCTTTGTAGTACTACGCATCAAGTACAGTCGAATCCCTTTATAGCGACATCGCAAGGGACTGTCGTTATAGCGAAATGTCGCAATAATACGAAGAATGTAGAACAGAAAGTACTGTCGAAAATGTAGATTTAGCAATGTCGTTATAGAGAGATTCGACTGTACCATTGTCGCAATAAAGAATGACAAGTATTGATTTTGTTATGCCGTTGTAGAGGAAGTTCGTTATAGCGAAATGTCGCAATAAAACGAAAGATTTTAGTTTAAAACAGAAGGGACTGTTGAGAATGTCGCTATAGCGAGATTTGTCGCATCGAAAAGTGTCGTTATAGAGGGATTTGAGTGTACGTCGAAATAAAGTCCTTGGTTTTCAACTCTAGTTTTTCTTTTGAGTGGAATCGTTTGCCGTATTTCCAATCGGGGTAACAAAAATAGTCGATCGGTGCAAATTCATGCGAACAGGAGCGAGACGGGTTACCTGCTTGTAGCACAATTCTTTCATTTTATCGCTCGTATCGCGAGTATAATGAGTGAAGTGTTTTCTTGGTGAAAGAGCACTTATTTCTTCGCGCGGGCAAGTTATCGAAAAAATATGCTAAAATGTGCTATAACTTTGTAAGGAAAAGTCCTGGACTTCAACAAAAACGTGTGTTTTGTATGCTCAAATGCTACTTTAAAACAACGTTTTCTTGTAAAATGTAACTAACAAAAGTTAAATACAAAAACCTAACTTTTAAGTAGAATGCAAATAAATATATTATTTTTTCTTTATTGCTTATGTTTTTTAAATTTTTGCGTGTGTGCGTGGAAACCTATTTTTAGGCACTGATATCATAAAAAAGACCATCTTTCATTTCTGCAATTACTTTAGTTTCAGTATCTGGAGAGTGCTAGCTCTTCCGATCTTTCAAATACTCTTTACCCAAAATAATATCGAAATTACAGATTTTATTGTTATTTTCGGAATTTCATTTCGTTTTATGCATATCAAATAAATTAACCAACTTATTATATTATGTTTATTCATTGATTTAGGGGAGTGGCAAAATAAGAAGCCAGAGACAAACTGAATTGAATAATAAATAAACAGATCTTGCAAATACAAATGAGCAGAATTACACGAAAAATAATAATAATAAATTAAACCAAGAAGTTTGAAAAGAAATTCAGTGCTCAATTTGTATTCGAATCTTTAGCTGCATTGTGTGCCCACTCAGCGGTGCATACAAGCTTTCATGTGAGAGCTTTTGAAGCTTTTCAGAAACCTCGTTTTTTATCACTTGACTTTTTTTGTTATTTCCAGTGGCCAAAATACCCATTGCCGATAGTGTTGTTCTGCGAAATTTTAAAGTTTGATATGTATGTCGCAAGCCGGGTTTCGGTACCATTTTCAATCTAGCCTGTGCCCCTGGAAGGGTACTTACCCCACTGTTCCTCTCTTACCGAAATCCGCGCAAAAAAAAAATACCGTGTAAATTCCGGAATCCGCGTAACAGAAGCCGCGTAAAGAGCGACCTTAGTGTATATATTTCCATCGGCTGACATCATTTTTCTAGGATGCACGTGGAATAATTTTCGTTGAATGTCTTCAAAAAAAAAGAGCAATCAATGGCGATTGTTATGCAAACTTATGAGAGTGCTTGAATAATTTTTTTTCTTCATCTATAGTGCTTTAATGTTGAAGTTGCCACATTTGAGAACAAAAAAAGCTTTGAACGCCAATGAACCAAAATTCAAATAGATTTCTCGCGGCCTCCCCAATCACCTGGATTGGTTCGCTTAATTCATGTTCTGTTTTTCAAACTTTTTAAAAGTGGCTCGGTGGTAAACAACAGAGATGAAATTGACGGTTACTTTAAGGATCCATTTGTCACGAGCAGAAATTCTCATGTGTTTAACAAAAGAATATTCTGTCAAAAATTTGTACGATTTCTTCACATCTAAAGGTAGCTGCCTAATTTCCTCTAAAAGAGCTTTCAATACAAATGATAAATTGATTTTTGTGTCAAAACTAGACTCTCAATCAAACCTATTCCATAAGTACCCATTCTCGTTTGTTTAAAACCAAAATCCTCACCAAGCACGCTCCAGTTTTCCCGCACAATTGTTATGACGTACAATTTTGGAATGCGCGCCCGAATACCACGAAACGAAACGCCATTCATCCCAAAACGCCAACATCCGAACCTACGCTACGGGAGCCAGACCAGATGGCACCTGGCTGTCAGTCACTTTCACTCTTTTCCAGTGCAAATTTCGTTCAGCTGCTGGCACGTGCCCGACGGGGGGTGGGGAAGCGCTGGCAGTGGTAAACAAAAGCCACATGCACAGAACCGGCAGGCAGGCAGGCAGGCAGACAGACAGACACTGGAAGACAAACAGTGGCAATGTACCTGCGGCAGGCACATCCTCTTTTGTTGTTTGGGAATGCAGAACAAACGCTGCCTCCTGCAATAAGCGGACACAGTTTCAATCACAAATGGCTGTGTCACTTGAAAGCAAGTGGCTTTTTGGTGGTGGCTTTGGGCGTGGGGCTCTTCAGTGCACTTTATCATGGAAACGCAGATTATTTTGATTTTAAATTTAATTTTAGGAAATGTTTTGACGGGAGAGTTTTTTAGGAGTCGGGAAGGAGGTTGCGAATTTAATTAATTGTTTCTTCCGTCTGTATATTATTTCTTTAAATGAGTTATCTCCTGCATAAAGTAATGCCAATATTTTTGCAGCTTGCAGAGCAGTGAAGGTATATCGATTATGTCAAATGCGTTGCAGAAGTCTGTGTATAGTTGTGAAGAGCTTCCACACAGTAGCTTCTGTTCATATCATGCAGAGTTTCCGTGCCAGATTTAAATATGTTATAGAATAAGTGCTGTTCGGCACTACCACGACGAAGTGTAAAGTATTCACCCACTTCAACTCCCAAACTTTATGGCCACTTGCCTCTCAGATAACCAAGTGTCTCCATCAATCATCGTCCTTGTGTTATCACCGGCCGGCCAGCCACCGTCGCGAACTGTCGGTAAACTGTCACGCCTAGGTGCTAATGTGATAATTTTCGTTCCATTTAATTTTATTTTCTGATACAATTCCAATTTCACACTAAATTTAGCAAAACAAACAGTTATTCAGGGCGTCCTCGTCGTCGTCTGCACGGTCGCCATCGTCACGTCGTCCTCGCGTGAGCTCCACTCCTAATTTGTCCGGGGGAACGAAACAACAAACCGGTCGTCGTCGTCGTCGTCTATTTACTCGTCCTATCACGCGCGTTTAGAATCCACTCGACAGTACACAGGAAAGCGATTCTGCGTCAAATTCCTAGCACCAATTATGATACCTGCCCGTAGTAAAAACAGCCACTCTGGGAGCACCATTAATAATGCCCTTTTCAGAGGAAGCATCGCTCCACTGGCTCATTAGATGTGTCATTGTTGGCACGTTGAAAGGAGAAACTTTTTAAAGATCAAATAGAAGCAGATTGTGTATGTGTGTGAATGTTGACAATGCACTATTGCATGCATCCTTGCTGCTGGTGGGGCACATAAGATAAGGGTAAGAACAAGTTAACGGAAGAAGAATTTGCCACTCGCTGTTTGTTGATTGTATACACTTTCAGCAAATTACTCACACCATTGCCGTCACTGCAGGGGTCGAGTGGCATACTGATTTTACAGGGATGAACCGTTGCGAGAAAGGTTCCGCGTGCTTAGAAAGGTTGTTGTTGCAGCCCAACCCTGAGCCATTTTCCGGAAGTCTGTCTAGTGTGAAGAAGGATAGTTTCGCTGATACCTTACCCGGGGTACCTTGTTTTACGACAAGATGTGGCTCGTAAAATATTCTACTAGCTGTCATTTACACCCGGGCTGCAGGCTGAAAGAAGAAACGAATAAAAATGAACCATACCTCCGACAGCAACACCTCTTTCACGGGCCTTCGTTGTTGTAGGTAGTGACGCAGGCTGGTTCAGGCACTCCTCTTTGCAGCCTCGACAGCGAGAAAAGAGGAATACATTTTTAACACGATACGTGTCACACTTCGCTGAATGAAATTCACGCGACCAACAAGTTACGTTCCACCAGCTACACTGTGTCGAAAAAATGTTCGTACAGTTTGTCCACGGAAAATCGTTCTGTAACTGCTGTTTTCAAAATACCTTAAAAATAAATTCACATTTTCTTCGATTATTGTTCATATTATTTTACACACGCTCTTGTCACATGTTATTCGTCTTGTGCCACCAGGATCCTAAATGTTTTAAAAATAAAGTTTTATTTCTAGCAACTTGTTGGCTTCTTTCAGAGTTGCAGATATAACAATGATAATAATACCAATAAAATATTATGAAAGTGAATTTTGAAAAAATGTTAAATCAACATTGGAAGAATCCAAAAAACCGTTTCTAGAATAGCCTCACGAACGCAATCTGTTAGAAATAATGTGTATTACGATGAATTCCTGTTAGTCTTTGCGACATTTTAAATCTTGTAAAATTGATGTTTCTTCAAGGTGTAGTTTAAATTAATCATTGAAGTAATGATCAAGAAACATTTGTTCTGGTATTTGTTATAATAATGAAGATAACCCTATAACTTCTGAAGTCTTGAGTCGTTGAAACAAGGAGTACGTTTTTCCCCTTTCCAAAGTATTGGATCTCGTCGCATTCTTGGATGTCATCAGAAAAACATCTGTTTGAGCAATTTTTATTAGATTTCTCTATTAGAAAGCTGAGAGAAAATGCTTCAAGATACGTTCTCAAAATTGGGTGAGCAACGAGTTTACCTTGGTAGAAAATAAAATTAAATGGAACGAATCACACACGCCTAGGTCGTGACGCAATATGCTGAGCGTGTTGTGTGCGTATGAAGAGGACATAATTGAAAACTACCCGTAATGCTTTTGTGTATATCGTAAAATGTCAAATAGCTAGAAGGTTTGAAAATCAGCGAAAATTGTCATTTTTAGTGCCTCTTCATGGAAAACTTTATGTTGCACGTAACATGTAAGAGATAGAAACATAGTGTCTTCGACAAAGTTTCTTGTTTTAAGGTTGTCAAAATTTTGCCGACCACATCACGCGTCTATATTAATCTGATGAAGAAATAAATTCTTTATCTCACTTCTAAGTGGATTAATCACTCATTTTTCTAAATTAAAATATGTGGTTATGAATATATTTAAACTTCTCCAAACGTTTATTATGGCTATAATCAACATTTGAATCACTATTTAATTAAACCCACGAAAACGACAAAATAAAAAACTGTGCGGTGTATATGTGTATCATGACATGGCGACCAGACTATGCCACAATATTTTAGCAGGGGCCGACCTGTGTAACGTACAATATAAGATTGTGTATTGATCTTTGAAGCGTAAACTGAATACTCTTTGCAGCCTTGACAGCGAGAAAAGAGGAATACATTTTTAACACGATACGTGTCACACTTCGCTGAATGAAATTCACGCGACCAACAAGTCACGTTCCACCAGCTACACTGTGTCGAAAAAATGTTCGTACAGTTTGTCCACGGAAAATCGTTCTGGAACTGCTGTTTTCAAAATACCTTAAAAATAAATTCACATTTTCTTCGATTATTGTTCATATTATTTTACACACGCTCTTGTCACATGTTATTCGTCTTGTGCCACCAGGATCCTAAACGTTTTAAAGATAAAGTTTTATTTCTAACAACTTGTTGGCTTCTTTCAGAGTTGCAGATATAACAATGATAATAATACTAATAAAATATTATGAACGTGAATTTTGAAAAAATGTTAAATCAACATTGGAAGAATCCAAAAAACCGTTTCTAGAATAGCCTCACGAACGCAATCTGTTAGAAATAATCTGTATTACGATGAATTCCTGTTAGTCTTTGCGACATTTTAAATCTTGTAAAATTGATGTTTCTTCAAGGTGTAGTTTAAATTAATCATTGAAGTAATGATCAAGAAACATTTGTTCTGGTATTTGTTATAATAATGAAGATAACCCTATAACTTCTGAAGTCTTGAGTCGTTGAAACAAGGAGTACGTTTTTCTCTCTCCAAAGTATTGGATCTCGTCGCATTCTTGGATGTCGTCAGAAAAACATCTGTTTGAGCAATTTCAATTCGATTTCTCTATTGGAAAGTTGAGAGAAAATGCTTCAAGATACATTCTCAAAATTAGGTGAGCAACGAGTTTACCTTGGTAGAAAATAAAATTAAATGGAACGAAAGTTATCACACACGCCTAGGTCGTGACGCAATATGCTGAGCGTGTTGTGTGCGTATGAAGAGGACATACGACTACCCGTAATGCTTTTGTGTATATCGTAAAATGTCAAATAGCTAGAAGGTTTGAAAATCAGCGAAAATTGTCATTTTTAGTGCCTCTTCATGGAAAACTTTATGTTGCACGTAACATGTAAGAGATAGAAACATAGTGTCTTCGACAAAGTTTCTTGTTTTAAGGTTGTCCAAATTTTGCCGACGACATCACGCGTCTATCTTAATCTGATGAAGAAATAAATTCTTTATCTCACTTCTAAGTGGATTAATCACTCATTTTTCTTAATTAAAATATGTGGTTCTGAATATATTTAAACTTCTCCAAACGTTTATTATGGCTATAATCAACATTTGAATCACTATTTAATTAAACCCACGAAAACGACAAAATAAAATACTGTGCGGTGTATATGTGTATCATGACATGGCGACCAGACTATGCCACAACATTTTAGCAGGGGCCGACCTGTGTCACGTACAATATAAGATTGTGTATTGATCTTTGAAGCGTAAACTGAATCTTTTAATTCTATCTTATCTTATCTCATTCCCTTATACCTACATAGTGTTTTCATAGGGTCAACAAAGGTTAGTTTGGAGTCGAGCGTAACTCCGAGATCACTAACATGACTGCTTCTTTTAATTGTTTTCATGTCTATAGTTATTGCTTTTTGTGTTTTTCTGGTAAACGAAATAGAGTCACATTTTTTCACGTTAATTTCCAACAGTAAAAATTCTCTACTTTACGTTGAAATACTACTTGGTCAAAATCTTAACGTATTACAAGGAAAAGTTCCATGTTGTCTGCCTATATCAAGACGTTTAGCATCTTTGAAACATGCTCTACATCGTTTACAAATTAGATAAACAGTAGTGGGCCTAGATGAGAACCTTGTGGCACACTAGATGTCACATTTACCACTGACGATGAGCTACCTTCAAACCTTATTTTTGCGTTCTGTTGGTGAAGCATGACTGAATCTATTTCAAAAGTCTCGATTTAAACCCTAGCCTAGATAATTTGAAAAGCAAGAGTCAGCTCTATCGAATGCCCTCCTAAAGTCTGTATATAATGCTTCAACTTGATTTACTTTGTATGTCGCGTGAAAAGTTAAAGTTACAAAATTCAACAAGTTTGTGACCGTTGAACGACCAATTGTCAGCAGTGATTATTTATTTATTTATTTAAGGTATCGAACGTCATCGGCATTGGTTTTCTTCGGCAGGTTTTTTGCAACTTCTTATGCAAAAAGCGGCCAAGAAAAAAAACTACTACCGAAGACGTTCAATACATTAATAGTTCGATTTATTTATTCAACAAAAAGAAAACCTTGCAAAACAATTTGCTTTGAACGAAATTCACACATCACGAAAGTGGCGTCCTGGAGCAGAAAAGTCTACATAAAATTTTTAGTCTTTCAAGCACATAAATAATGAGAAAATATCAACGACCGTATCAGTTTTTTTGTTTGCGTGGATATTCTACCATAACTCTGAAATGCCTGATCTGATTTCCACCAAACCACTGAATGGGGAGGTCCATTAAGATAATTGATTGACGTTAAGATTTAACATACATTATCGAAAATCGATAAGCATATATTGAGAGCCGCGATGGCTCGTACTGTATCGAGAAGTTGTCGCCGTGTTACTCGTTTCTGGGCTGTGTTATGCCAGTTTCTCAAACATCTCAGCACCCGCAAGTCTCCTCCGATCTGTTGCACGCGGCGTCCCTGTATTTCTGGTGCTGGTAGGTTTGCTGAAAAAAGCGATTGCGCGGGGTTGTCGTCCGACATCCTCGCGACCTGTTCAGCCCACCACAGCTTATCAACTTTCCTCAGGTCAGGGTTCTTTCTAAGCAGCGCGTGCAGCTCATGGTCTATGCGCCTACGCCATTATCTGTCATCCATCTGCACTCCACTGTAGATAGTCCGCAGTACCTTCCATTCAAAAGCTTTATGAATCGTTGTTGTCTCATATCCGTAGGGGACTACCGATCTGATCAGGACTTTTTGTACAACGTCAGCTTCATGCGTCGCCGTACCCGAATCGATTGAAGTTGGAAGTAGGCACGATTTCCAGCCTCGATGCGTCTTTACATTTCTTTTCCCGTTGACCACCTCAATCTGATCGCCGTCTACAGCGACATTTCTGTAAGATCTGTCTGATTTTCAAGGTCTGATCCGCGGTGGCGGGCTCCCATAAGGCCCGTTTAGGTGGCCTTTTAGTAGATGATACGACGCTCTCCATCTACCTCTTGTGGTAGACTTCCAGATAACAAAACTAGTTTTGTCAAAGTTTTCCAGCGCTTAATACAACCGAATTAAGCACTCTGAAACTTTGATAAAACCAATTTTGTTACTTAGGTTTCCCTTCTCCCAAATCCTGGTATTGACTCAGTGCAACGCGCTAAATAGCATGCATCTACCATCTTAAAGAGCTCGCTCGACAATCCGTCTTTGTCGGGTTTGTTGTTATTCAGTTTCATGATCTCACAACGACCTTTATGAACGTCGGGGGCTGGTACTCAGTCATCTGATTCGATTCAGATCGATATGTTACAGGGGCAATATTTGAGAACATCATGTTTTCCCAAACAATCAACTATATGTTGATTGTTCCAGGGCCGGTTCTACTGAAATTCGGAACGGCGAATGTTGACCACAGACAATACTGAGGTTTGAAACTATATGTTTTTCAGGGATATACGTTAAGAATCACTTATCGAGAACCGCAACTTGGTCATATATCGAGGTTATGCGATCGAACATAACCCACGTTCAAAACCCACGCTTACCCGTCTTCGGCGACCGGATGGCTGTGACTTTTACCTGCACGATTCGCTCTGATGTTTCAAGCACCGAGTTACAAGTCATTATCCCTCTTCATTGCCTCTTTCGATACCTATTATACAATAGGTATACTTCTGAGTTGTTCACTCAATACTTCTGAATTGTTCACAGTGGGGTACTTTCGACATACTGCCTTACTAGGACCGTATAACTCACGCTTACCCGTCTTCGCGCCACCGTCGTGAATATAACTGGCGAGACACACATAGCTCAGCCGTTCGCTCCGAATCAGACGCAGTTATGCACCGCTCAATATGGGAGAACATCAAATTACGGAAACCTTCCTCAGTTAGCATAGGACCAAGATTTTTACCGTGTTTGGCATCGAATCTTGACGAAGATTACTTGTATCCTAGTGAGCACCCTGAGGAGGTGGAGATATGAACGTTTGCGCTAAAGCGGTCGTACCTGGTTCTTGATTCACAGTTATCAAAATTTGATAACCAACCTGCGATTGGGGGCAATTTCCTCATTGATTAAAAATGCAGGTGCTCCGCTAAATACCTACCTTGATACTTTGATGACTACAGTGTGTCCTCACGCCAATGCCGAGCGTATCGTGGAGCACCATCTTCGTCAATCTTGGGCGATACTACTTAAATTCCTCCGAACGTTCAGGGCTCCCAGGTTCTCTTCCACTGCATATACCCAACGTATTCGTGGCCTTTCACGAAGCCGCCGACCTCTACCTGGTTCCCTAGAGAACACTATTTTCGCTATTCTTTCTTCCGATATTCGCACTAAGTGACCAGCTCACTGAAGTCTGTTGTATTTATTACGGTCTATAATGTTCACGTCTCTATACACTTGGTGCAACTCGTGATTCGTGCGTCTGCGCCACACGCCATTTTCCAGTTTTCCACTGAGAGCTGTAGGCAGCATTTTTCGCTCGAAAATTCCGAAAGTTTTCCGGGCCACCTCCTTCAACGTCCACGCTTTGTATCCGCAGATTGCCAGCGTAAGGATCAGCGTTTTATACAAAACGAATTTCATCGAGGTTTGCAAGCTGCGGGACCTGAGCTGGTTACGCAGTCCGTAAAAGGCCCATTATGTAGTTGCCACAAGCCAAAAGTGTTCCAAGATAAACAAATTCTTCAACCAATGCCACTAGACCTGCCTCTGTCTCTACCAGAGATAGTATTCTACGCGATTTTTTGAGACTCGTAAGTAATTTACGTAGAAAACTGTATTCTACGTTTTCTACGGTAGAAAACCTCTTGCAAGTAGAAAACTCTCGAAAACTCGAAAACTCACAGTATGAGTCATAAAATGCCGCTGCGCTGATTATGTGTATTTAAGTAACGGGGGAATTATTATAACAAAAAAAAAGAAACACGAAGAAGCAAGAAAGTGTTTTTCCGGAGTATTTCGTGTTTATGGCGAAACAAGCAATGATAAAGAAACTCAAAAAAGCAAACAAAGTTTTCACTATTTGTTGTCATCCAAAAATGCTAATGAGAGCAAAATTGCATAATATACGTCACATACAAAATCAGTGCAACAGCAAAGGCTCAACTCATAAACTGAGTAAATCCGTAAATACGCATAATTGTGAAACAAGGCGTTTTAAAATCTGAGTGATTGTTACTCACTTTTTGGGTATAGTAATACTCAGTTTTGAGTTAAGTAATTACTCATTTTTGGGTTCTGAATTGCTACTTAATTTAATTTTCTGGTTTGTTGTTTGTACTGGTTAGAAAGCCCTAGAATATTTTGCTAACGGGAAGTATTTCTAATCCGAAATCTTATGAAACACATCGAAAACAAATTCAATCGATGGAGATTAAAAGCAACGATTTTCAATGTCAAATTCGTTCTTAATTCACACAAAATAATAATCACAATTAAAAATAAATAATATTATTAAACTTAAATTTCGTTTATTCTACATGTAATTCACCACAAAAATCTCCTTGCAGGTTTTCGTAGAATACTCGTTTTTTGTTAGGTACTCTACCAGAGGTATTCTACGTAGAAAACTCGTCGAAAACTACATGAGATTTTCTACATGACATCCCTGGTCTCTACCCGCAACCATGTCTTTCATCTTGGTGACGTTAATGGTCAAGCCAATCCTTGCCGTCAGAGAGTCAGAGACATAAAAGCCTCCACTGCCCTGTGATTGATTCCTACGATTTCTATATCGTTCGCAAAGCCAAGAAGCATATGCGACCGTGTGATGATAGTGCCGTTCCTCTGCACGTCAGATCTCCTAATCGCACCTTCGAGTGCATTGTTGAACAGTAAAATCGACAGCGCATCACCCTGCTCCAATCCATCTAAGGTCACATATGAAGCTGTTACTCCGTCTGCAATCCAAACACTTGATTTCGAGCCATCCAACGTTGCACGTATCAGCCTAATCAGTTTCGCCGGAGAACTATGTTCTAGCATTATCTGCCACAACTTATTTCTTTTTACCGAATCGTACGCTGCCTTGAAATCAATGAACAGGTGGTGAGTCTGCAAGTTAGGGTCATTCGCCACTGTCAGCGTAAACATCTGATCCATTCGCTGACGAAGGACTCATCAGGCAATCTCAGTCTGTTGACAAGAATACGCAATAGTATTTTGTACGCCGAGTTCAAAAAGGAGATCCCTCTGTTGATGGCGAACTCTAGTCTGTTCCCTTTACTTGTGAGCTGGGCATATGAGGCCATCCAACCAACTGGTAGGCAATTCTTCCTCCTGCCATATTCTTGGAGGAACATGGTGGATCAATCTATGTAGCTGCTCACTTCCGTGTTCGAAAAGTTCAACTAGGATCTCGTCCTTCCCAGCAGCCTTACTATTTTTCAGCTCGCGCAAAGCCTTCTTAACCTCATCCAGTGTTGGTAGTTACACAGCTTTACCGTCATCATCTACGTTTATCCTGCTTCTCGATACGCCTTCATTATCACCGTTCAACAAATCTTCAAAGTGCTCCTTTCACCTGGTAGCCACCATTGTTTTGTCTTTCAGCAAATTCCTCTCTCGGTCATTGCTCGGGATTCCTACAAAAGGCGAAAAATCAAAAGGCGGAATCACGAAAGGCAGAATCACGAAATGGCAGCTTCAATTTTGGTTATGTACAGGGGGTAGACAAAACGATTGAGAAATGCAAAATTTTGTCCATTTTTTAACAGCCAGAACTTCCCGAAAAATGAATCAATTCTGATGAAACTGGTTTCATTTTACTGGAAAACTATTCTAGTTTCCACGAATTACTAGGGAATTTGACGGGACCAACGGACACCGAGAATAATCCAGATTGTAGGAGTGTTTGTCAAAATGTGGTTTCTTGCAACGCTTATAACTTTTTCTGACATCTTGTTTCTTCAAGGTTTATATGTTAACAATAAACTAGAATTCATTCCGAGTTCATTGGTGCCCAAAGGTTGAAAATCTGTTGAAGAAACATCGAGATATGAATTAATTAGTATGGGTGTTGCTTTTGGCAGTTTTTTTTCTTGTTGCGTACCATTTTCCTTGGGCACCCTAGCAGAACTCAATGAAACTTTGTGGGTGTGTAGACCTTAGCGAACGAAGCAACTGTGCAAACATTTTTTGAAAATTTATTTGGACTAACACTTGAAAAGGTTTGAAGTTTTCAAACCTCTTTCTTATAAATCAACATATCTAAATAATGACGAGAGATAGAGAATAATTGTCCATGGATAACTTCTAGAAAATTATCTGAACTTTTATTTGAAAATATAAAAAAATTGAATTTCAGATCATACACTGAAAAAATATAAATTTTTAAAAACAAAAAGTGATTTCAGAAATATCGGTTATTTGAGATTGTTTAAAAATGAAGGTTTTTAGATAGACAATTTAGTTGCCTAAAACTCTTCAGAACAAACCACAGTGTAAACTCTTAAAGAAAAAAAGTTATTCTAACAAAAACTTTTTCGAGTACTATGCATCCAACAATAGAAAAACTGCAACAAACATACTTAATTAATTCATGTCTCGTTGGTTTCTCGACGGATTTTCAACCTTTGGAGACCGATGAACTCGGAATGAATTCTATTTTATTGTAAACAAACTGTGCCGCCTCGGATACTTGCTCTCGAAATGCGTCTTCGCCGCATGAATTGTTTTATGTTAGCCAACACGGCGTTGAGACTAGTGGAAGTTGTACCTAACATCAAAAATTACTTTCCGCGACGCCGTGAAAGTTGAGGACCTAAGCCAAAACAGTTCGCGCGTTTCGAATCTAATAATTTGGCTTGATTTGCACTTCCCGCTAAAATTGGTCATTGCTTGCGACCAGTTATTAAATCTGATTACCAAATAATAATAAATTTAAAACGTAGAGTAACAGCTTTGATACCATGACCAGGATTCGCACCAATTTGCCATCACGCACTTGGCTATCGTGAGTCAGGTGATTCTGCCTTTCGTGCTCTTCAAAATTCTGCCTTTCATATTTCCGCCTTTTGAAATATTCTGTACGGTCATAGAACTCTGCCTTGCATGATTCTGCCTTCTGCGGCGAACCCTATTAATTCATTCTTTCTTGCGGTTCGTCTATCACACTTTCTTCGTGCTACGTTTTCCCCGCTTCTTCAAGCTAAAATATTTTGCTCCGCTAAATATTTTGGCTTAAAGTGCTCCGCCGAGCAAAACGTCTGGGAATACCAGGTTTAAATACACTGGTCAACACAGGTGCACTCCAAAAGCTTCAACCATTCCTGTGAATTTTGGTGTCCCTAGCCATTACCGTTTTTTGAGAAACTTAAATGAGTTCCCTCGTAAACATAATGGTAAAGCGACAAACCCGGCGAGAAATGTCTAGACGACAATCTCACGTAAGTTGACCCGTTTTGGTAATGGTTAAGGACACCAAAATTCATGTCTTTCGGCAAAAAAAAACATCGTAGGCGTCAATTTCAACTGCACGATGCTCCCACAGACCGTTAATATGAAAAAATGCACCAAGGAATCTGTGTATACCATTTGATTCGTTTGACGTTCTGAATCTTTGGTCAAAATTTCAAAATCATCGTACGGTACATTTTTGAGTAATACCATTTTGAAGGTCGTAAAGTACAAAAAAGTGATATGAAAACGACGAAATGCTTATTGTAAGCACGTTTTTCAACCACCATTTTATGAAATAACTTTAAAAATAGTTTTTACAAATTCCAAGTATTATATTTCAAGACATTTACAATTGGTTGAAAAATTAATTTAAAAATCCCACAGTGCACAGAGTGGTCCAAGCTCGAAAAATCGTGAACGATTTAGGTTTAACTATGCACCCAATTTCTTCAGCAAAATTATTTCATAGAACAAGGCCTTACTTTTGGTGTTTTCGACTTTTCGATGAATTCAGCTAACACTTAGATAAAAAAAATTTAATATACCAGATTGCTTTCTTCAGCGAAGTTGTTGAAAAATTATATAGATAATGCTTATTATGTTTAACATATATAATGCTGTTCATTTGTACAGTATACTGCCTATTATCGCATATTAGTCCCATCTGGAAAATCATCTAGCAGAGAAAACAGCGCCTGAAGATATTTTTTTTTGTTTTGGGTATTTCACCTGTTTGGGGTGGGTTATTGTTATTTTTTCGATATAATGTAATGAAATAGACCTTAATCATAACTTCTTCACTAAAAATTGCCTTTTTCGTGGAAATTGCAATGAAAAATAAGGAAGAGACTGATATGCGATTATTTGAGCCATCGAGTAGCAAAACAATCGCATACTTTCAACCGCTCGGTGTAGGAGTAGTCATATTTTTCTCAAGTATTTTGGATATGGGCAGACGTTTATGGCCACAGACAGCTTCTAAATATGCTGTATGTAGAATGGCGGAGACGTTCACCCATTACTTACTCCGACTTTAAGGTCGTCGTTAAAAAAGCAAAATAAGGTTGACGTCTTGGATGTGCCACTAAATAATTTCCTTTTTACGTCTTCAGTATTTCACAATACGTGCTGAATAAAATTTATTAATATGCATTTAGCATATTGGAAAAGTGGTATGGGAAATACAACAGTGACTTGACGGAAGACAACGGCGATGGAAAGAGGTACAAGCTCTTCTTAGCTAAGCAACTAAAAACGATTTCTTCTGAGTACTGACAATTTCAACTTGAATAATCATTTCAAGTGAGCAGACCATCCACAGTAAATTAACTCCTTACAGAAAACAGTATTGCTCAAGGCAAGGCTGAATAACGAAACCAAGAATCTTTCGGGAACGAACTTTCACAAAAAGTTGCACTTTCAGTGTCTACTTAAAATTAACTTTTGTGTGGAATCTATTTGAAACAACCTTGAATTTATTCATTATTCGATGATTTTTTTACCATAAATAGCTTGGAAAACAGCACCAAATATTTGTTATATGGATTGAAGGAAAAAATATGAAAAAACATGTGGTGGGACTGATATGCGATTTTTTTTAAGATGGGACAATTAGACCTCACCTTTTTTCTGACTTCTTCAAATAAAACATACTTTTTTGTTTCCTTAATCGATAGTTAGGCAATAGGTGGAATCTAATACTTAACTCAAAAACGATGAAAATCCATATGGGACTGGTATGCGATTATAGGCAGTATAGCACTTGTACGTATG
Organism: Wyeomyia smithii; assembly: GCF_029784165.1. Lineage (NCBI taxonomy): Eukaryota > Metazoa > Arthropoda > Insecta > Diptera > Culicidae > Wyeomyia > Wyeomyia smithii. The sequence goes on along the minus strand of NC_073695.1, from coordinate 204,563,596 downwards.
GCGAATATCCGTATGGCTACAATAATTGTTGTTTTCCAGTCTACCACTTGATTAAAAAATTATCGTACAAATCTAGTGAAAATATTCCGGAAATCTATAATGAAATTTTATACGACTCTCTTTCATCGTTGGGCAAATTTTGACTTTGTTTCCATGAAATATTTCTGCCAATCCACAGTGGTTTAAAATAGCAATGTCGCGAACTTAATTCTATAGTGCCTAAGTGCTTTATTTAGGACTATAGAGTCTTCGAAGCAATTGTTTGTATTGAAATTGCCCACATGATGGCGCTATACAACAATAGCCGTAGCCTACTATGCAAAAAATAAAATTTCTTACTTTTTTGTTTCTGCATGAAACTAAAAGTTGTCTTCGGCAAAGTTGTAGATAATTTCATTACAAACAACTTTGCCAACAAGATTTTTGCTCTTTATACTGTAGTTTTTTGGAAGAACTTAAGTTTCGTGTGACTATGTCCATAAAATCTGTTTTTTGCTTCTAACTTTTTGGTTTGATTTTTTTTATAAACACACTGTTCTAGAGAATTTTAGGCCTTATCATATTTTAAAAATTCCATGAAGACACTATGCTAAAATTCCTTTTGGTTTAAGAGATAAAAGCGATAATAACAATAATTTACCCTATTTTTAACTGTGGATTAGAGAAAAAGGGGGACTCTCGGAAGTACACACTTACCGCCATTTTAACGCTTCAGGTTAGTACTACAAAATGGTGGAAGAGTTACTCGTCCAACTCGTCACGATTTTGAGAAAGAGCGTTGAACATTTTCATAGTTTTGCGTACTTTTCCTTCAGCGGAACGAGATATCTTCATAGTAACACGGTTTTGGACATTTTGTATATGTATATATGATTGCGTATGTAAGTAAGTGTCTCTATGGACGTATGTGTGTGACTGTATGTGTGGGAATATCTGTGTATGTGAGTATAGATATCTATAAGTAAGAATATCGTTATATGTTTTGCATTATTTAGAATGCTGTAGAAAACCTGCCGAAAACTTCACTACCGAAGTAGTCCGATAACCTGCTGCAATTTTCATTGATAGGTATAATCATATTCTCTGATATCATACGTGAGTGTAAAAGCAAAAAGCAAATTAGTATTAGTCTCTATCTCCTGCTTATTGGTTTTCACAACCGCTTGCTGACGATACACACACTGCATGGCTTTTTGCGATATCACACACAATTACCCAGATTTATTACATAATCCAGTAGTATATAGAAATTAGAATCTAAATACGAAACACACATACACTCATTTTTCACATATATACGATTTTAGAGACACAAACTTCCATACGCAATCATATATACATACAAAATGTCCAAAACCGTGTTACAATGAAGATATCTCGTTCCGCTGAAGGAAAAGTACGCAAAACTACGAAAATGTTTAACGCTCTTTCTCAAAATTGTGATGAGTCGGACGAGTAACTCTTCCACCATTTTGTAGTACTAACCTGAAGCTTTAAAATGGCGGTGAGTATATACTTCCGGGCGTCCCCCTTTTTCTCTAATCCACAGTTAAAAATAGGGTAAATTGTTGTTATTATTGCTTTTATCTTTTAAACCAAAAGGAATTTTAGCATAGTGTCTTCATGGAATTTTTAAAGCATGATAAGGCCTAACATTCTCTAGAACAGTGTGTTTACAAAAAAAATCAAACCAAAAAGTTAGAAGCAAAAAAACAGATTTTACGGACATAGTCACACGAAACTTAAGTTATTTCAAAATCTACAGTACATAGAGTAAAAATCTTGTTGGCAAAGTTGTTTCAATACAAACAATTGCTTCGAAGACTCTATAGTCCTAAAGTAAAGCACTTAGGCACTATAGAATTAAGTTCGCGACATTGCTATTTTAAACCACTGTGCAATCCTCCGACAGAACTTGTAGAGTAACCATCCTTCGAATTGCTTCAGATAATGTTTTTGATCATTATCTTGGATAAACTTGATCCGTGCTCGTGGTGCAAAAATATAAGATTTTTTCTCATATGTAAGCTTCCAGCCAAATCTGATTCGGTTACATCTGAAATAAAACATTCTTAAATTAGTTACCGTAACTACTAATAACTAAGAACGTATTTACGGAGCAAATAGAAAAAATAAATTCTTCCGTAGTCGTATGATATGAGCAAGAACCGTACGGACAATTTTTCGATACAGTGTAGCCCTAATAGAGCGAACCATAAACACACTTCCATGCTGTCCAGTGCTCATGTTTGGTTATATGGCGCTGTTTGTAGGCCGCAGCAAGTTGTTACAGAAAAGTATTTTTTTCTTTATTTTCGATTGTGCCTTCATCGATTCTGCTGACAGCACAACGCTTAGTGGAACGAACGGTGAATGGGGTAAAGTTTTTACGAGTTTTCTTGCACTGACTCGAGCGGGAGCGGCCACAATCCCAGGCTACGGTAACCGTAAAGCGATAGACCGATGTTCCACCGATGGTTTAAAGCATATCACAATGCGACTTTTATAGCTTTTTATTGCCTCTGGGAGCGGCTAGTTGAGAGAAGATACCGGTCAGTTGACTGCGGTGCATACAGCCGGTGGATATTTACGCCTTGCGCGTTCCGGGTTTCGGAGACCGAAGCCGAAAGTCTTATAAATTGTACCGAGGAATAAATCAGAAAACAATCTTATTTGATAAACCCGAGTTAGCGGCTGGTGCTGTAAAAGCATAAAACTAGCGCTGTAATTTACTGCCACAAATGGTCAATAAATCTTTCGGTCAGTGACGGTTTTCTGCTGCACACACGGTGTGGTTTTCTTGCCCCAAAGGTGCTGATTCCACAGTTTTTCCTCATCACCCCAGTCGGCCCGAACTGCACTGGATACTCGGTCGGCGAAGGAGGTTTATTGTAGTGTTGCTCTTCAAGAAGCTAATTTAGCTAATTGTGCATCGCAAGCCAGTTACAATCTTATCCGGGACAAGGGAAAATGCAAGTTGTATACTGGCTAGTGAGAGCGGAAAAGTTCAACCGACTTGTAGAATGACTGATAATTGATCGTCCATCAAACGGGAAGCCGGGCTTGTTTTGCTTGCACAGCACTGAAGTTTAAAGTTTGATTGTTGATTGTGATTGTATGAAGTACGTTAACTATGCTAGTACAGAAAATTACAAACAATTAAATCTGTCAAACAGAAAAATTTCACAAAGACATGGAAAACAAATTTGCGTTTGAAAAATTCTTGATCAAATATGTGACTAAAATATGTGTCTACTTTCCAAAATTTAACCCAGCCTGAATGCCAAAAAAAAGTCGATGGAATTTGCAAAATAATTATCTCATATTACCTACCAGAGTAACATTCTATACATATTTGTATATATTACTGAAGCTACCCTTGATAGGATATTTCCTAACGACAATGTAAGCCCATTCTTCACATACTTTCTATGGAAAGGCACTTGCTTGAGTTTCTCGTTAACCTGCCAGCTCCAAGCTTCAACCTGTGCGAGAGCCTAAACTAAAAGCAGATTTTTTCTTCCGCAACAATACTGATTAATAAAGAGATTGAGGAATGTGACAGGTGATAATTTCGTCTGCTTTGCCGTTGTCAGCTCGAGATGGAACACACGCGATGATGGGTACGCTCTTCAATTTTTCCCCTGGAAAGGGGGGCGAAACGAGTTCGATCATTAATCATTCAGAAGTTTTTTTTTCTGATACTCATCCTCCTCATAGAAACCTTTTGTGGCCTGAAGAGGTGCTCGCAAGGAAGCAAGCTTTTATCATTTCGGAGGCCTTTACCGGGCTCCGATGAATTATGGCTTCCTCGAGCAGAGATTATCTATTGAAAAGCGAGTGCGAGAGAGCGAAATCTTTTTTTCCCAGAATTGGGGATATTACCGGCTTTTCCAAATCCGGTGAAATAGGACTCCGATGGCAAATGACGAGGAGAACTTGAAAAGCAATCACAGCGATGATGGAAATGATACCGATTGGCAGCTGTTCGGTATTCAATTTTTATTCCCATCAATAACTGAATCTTATCACGACTTCCGGAGCTCTTTCGATACCTAGTCAGATTTCGAAACGGCTCGAACTTCCTCAATAACATGAAAGCGAATTTCGGAAATTCAAATAGACAACCATCCTTGCTAGAGAAAGCCAGCAGAAATTAATTGATTCTCGTAAAATTTATATTGGAAAAGTTCGCCTCCTTGAGTCGCGCGCGAGAAAGCCACAGCACCGCGTCAAAGGCTGGTTCACCGGTAAACGTGAGGCAGCAGTTTCGCACCAGTAGCGCAGCGACACCTATCTCTGATGAAGGAAAATTAGGGATTTTCTCATATCCGGTCGTGCTAGTTGATCCAGAACGTAGCTCTCATTCGTACGGTTTGGGCTCTTGACTCGAAAAGTGCCTCCGAAGGCAGGGAAGGAGGAAAACCCCAACTGTGCGCCAATATTCAGCCAGGCGATAGACGATAGCAAGTTGAATCGATTTTTTTTTTTCGGCTTTCAACCTCCTGTGCTGCCAGGCTTGTCAATATCTATCCCACAATGGAAGCCGCCAAAGCAGCGGAAATATTTACGAGCTAAATTTGGCACTTTTGCCAAAGGCAGGAATTTGGTGAATTTTTCGCGAAGATTTATTGTACTTTGGAATTAACACAACCATGTGGGAAGGTGGGCTGGAAGTGGGCGATTGGTTTCGCAGCGGAGTAGTGTTTATTCGGCTGAGACGAGATGAGGATCATAAATATGCGGAATTTTACGAATCGTTTCGGGTGGAATTACCGTCGGTAGCTAATGTTGTGTGACTGAACACGTGGCTGGCGGGGGAAGACGAAAACGATTACTCCAATGGAGTATTTAAGTAATAAAGTGGAACTTCTGCGGTAATCAATAACGTTACTTAAGATGGGGAAAATAATAGTCTGTCAGTAATCTGCATTTGGTATACAATAGATTAAAAATACATTTCAAATATCGAAATTTCACTCTATTAATACGGCGTTAAACACAAACTCGCTGCTTTCCACCGCAAATGTCTATTTAAACACGTGTTTTTACACCATATCATGACAGCAAACGGTGGGTGATTTATTTTGTCGCCTATCTTCGCTTTTCCAGCAAACGCTTGTTGACAGGATCGATGAGAGCTAAGCCGGGTGATATATGTACTGAGAGAAAACAAACATAAATATCAAACGAATGTGGTACTCAACTCACAACATATCTTACGCGAAGTGATGTTCGATTTCCTAAGCGTTTTGCAACATTCGCACAAAAAGGCATACCTGTCTTATCGAGAAGCAAGCAATTTAGAATAAATGATGATGAGCCAGGATCAGCCCAGCTTTGGTGCGATGTTTTTTTAACGCACGTTGCTTTTCCATGTTCTAATTTTAGGTAATTTTCTCATTTCTTCTTTTCCTTTGCAGGTAAGCACCATTGAATAACAGCATCAATCAGGACTTCAACAGCGGGAAATGGAAGCAATCAGGTATCAGAAAAAAAAACTTATCAACTTCGCAAGACTCTTTTCTCACGACCGCTGTCAGCTACGTGGGCTGCGGTTCGGGATAAGTACGTATGGTACCTATATCTGCAAGCGAGCAAGCGATAGTAGCTTCAGCGAATGCAGGAGCACCCTTTGAAAAGTCGGCTCAAGTGCCATCCGTCAAGGGTGGGTCTTTTTACCCGTCGGTCGGTCGGTCGCATCTTAGTGACACTCGGTGACGGGAACTTGCCAAGATTAACGAGCTTATTTTTCTTCTCGCTCACTTACCGACCGATTTGTGCTCGACGCGATCTTGCGAACCAATCTGGCAAGACGAGTGAAAAACTTTTCCGTACCTACTTCTTACCAAATGCCTGCTCGAAAGGTCGGCAACATTGTGTCCCCCACAAGCTGGTGGAAATAAAGATAAAATATGTTTTGTTGTTTATTTTGAACTTTTTTTGCGTTATTCTCTTCCCTCTTATTTCCTACCAATTTCCTAGCATTCGATTAACTTCACCCACACCAAGCGTTTGTCATTTTCGAATTAGTTTTTAGGGTATTGTAAAATATATCGGAATTTTGTTTCGACAGTTTACAATACGCAAAAGTTGGGTGGTGCGAAACCACATCAATATTGTACGAAGTTGGTGCCACTTTTTAAACAAGTTTTTTAGATAACGAATGTATCTCATCTGGGATACATCTTGTGTGTAAGCATATTATCATACCTTCTTCGTATTTTGACCGAAAAACTCGCTCAAAGAACAAAAGGTTTATCTGTTGTAGTATCGTCCTTCATGTTATATCCAATTCTGAAAACACTGTTAATGCTAATGCCACAACTGTCTGCATTAATATAATGGATTACAGTAGGAAAAATAATGCATGTACATGTGCAGGGTTAATTCCGAAGCAGTAAAGCAAGAACATCTGTTCGACTGTAAACTAGACCAGTATCTAGTGAAATAGGCTCTCCAGTTACGCACTTTTTTTGAGTAGGGATGCTGATATATTTGTCCTGAGATCTGTGTGGAATCAACTATTCTTTACAACTTTTATAGAAAATACCAAGTTCTAAGTCTTATTTTTTAAAACATTGTATTGACGATTTTAGAGTTTTTTACACTATAACCTATTGCGACGTTGTGCTTCCGTTTTCTGAGTTGTCTTTTCTGCCAAAACAATATGAAAATATTCAAAAAACAATCAATTTCATTAAAATTTTGCACTCAATTTTCGCTTAGAAAACAAAATATTTTTCGCGAATGAAGATTTTATACATTCAAGAGTAATTGTTTTTGCCACAATATTTTGTGTATGATGAATAAGTGTTTGAAGTTTCATCGAAAATTAAGTTTATGGGCCTTTTTTCAATTTCAACATTTTCATGAGTTGCATCGCCTGGATCTCGTGAGTATTCCAAACCATAAACTCATGGTGATCAACTATTCAAATGGTTCAGATTTAGAGATGTTCAGATTTGACTGTAATAAACCCGTAATATTTGCGAAAATACAAATACAAATACAAATACAAATACAAATACAAATACAAATACAAATACAAATACAAATACAAATACAAATACAAATACAAATACAAACACAAATACAAATACAAATACAAATACAAATACAAATACAAATACAAATACAAATACAAATACAAATACAAATACAAATACAAATACAAATACAAATACAAATACAAATACAAATACAAATACAAATACAAATACAAATACAAATACAAATACAAATACAAATACAAATACAAATACAAATACAAATACAAATACAAATACAAATACAAATACAAATACAAATACAAATACAAATACAAATACAAATACAAATACAAATACAAATACAAATACAAATACAAATACAAATACAAATACAAATACAAATACAAATACAAATACAAATACAAATACAAATACAAATACAAATACAAATACAAATACAAATACAAATACAAATACAAATACAAATACAAATACAAATACAAATACAAATACAAATACAAATACAAATACAAATACAAATACAAATACAAATACAAATACAAATACAAATACAAATACAAATACAAATACAAATACAAATACAAATACAAATACAAATACAAATACAAATACAAATACAAATACAAATACAAATACAAATACAAATACAAATACAAATACAAATACAAATGCAAATACAAATACAAATACAAATACAAATACAAATACAAATACAAATACAAATACAAATACAAAAACAAATACAAATACAAATACAAATACAAATATAAATACAAATAGAAGTACAAATACAAATACAAATACAAATACAAATACAAATACAAATACAAATACAAATACAAATACAAATACAAATACAGATACAAATACAAATACAAATACAAATAGATAAGGCCTTCGGAATAACAGCTATCGGGAAAATAATTTTGGTGCTCTCAGTGTTTCCGGTCTTCCACAAAGTTGCTTAGTACAGTTAGCACTTCAACTTAATGCAATGAATTTGCAATTTGATCACAGTAATCTCTGTGATGCGATGAAAATTTTTTTCTTACACGCCAAAAATATGCGGTGTCCTATAAAATTATATACCTATCATGAAATTTTCAGAAACTTTACTCATGATATATCATCTATCTATCACATTACGAGACATAAAAAGCAAAGCCTTGGTGCTACATTCTGATTTTTAACCCTTTCCGACCGGGCCTATATAATTGCGTAGGTAGAAGGTGACTTAAACAAAACCTTCTCTCTCGCTTTTTGAACGTCCCATTCGTTGTTATATTATTGACACCGCCAGTGTCAACAATCTAGCTGCTACAAAAAATAAAAAAAAGGAGCAAGCAAGTGTTTTCATATAGGACTTGCTTCGATTTAGGTTTTGTTATCAGTCATTTTTTACCTACACAATTGTGTGGGCTCGGTCGGAAAGGGATAACTGAATCTTCGAGGCCAACTGTTTTAGTGTGTGGGACAATTGCAGGGCTAGCGTTACAATTCTGCTGACCCTAACAGTCTCTCTCGAGCCGAGACTCAAATATACGACAACTGGAATGTTAGGCCATCGTACCCCAAGACCAGCTGGAAGAGCTCTTTTCGAGACATGTAAGTTTTTTAGAAAATTATCTGATTTTCACGAAACATTGTACACAATAGACCAGAAACCCTTGAATGACCACAATGTGCAGATTTTTTTTTAATTTTGAATTTATAAAAAATTCTTACTATTCAATGTTTTAGCGATTTTCACCGTGTTGCCGTCAAATTGAAGGCAAGCTTGTAAATGGTCACGGTAGAACCACCACTCTGATGGAGGCAAGGCTCGCTGTTTAAACACACAACATAGATAGAACGAAGTAGACAAAAAAGGCCGAAATAGCATCGCCAAACGAATGACAGTGTCTACATAAAGCATTACAGTAACCATGCGCCTCCATTGAAAAGTTGCAGTAGTAAGGCGCTTGATTTCTTTTTTAATCTCAAAGTATCCTTTTTTTCGCAATTTTGGAACTAACTTGATATCAATTCCTTCATCTATTTCTCAAACCTGTAGACACCATTTTACCAAATTTTCGCCGAGTTAAATTTTTTTACCTAATCTTTCTTTCCTTTCATTTTCATTTTTATTGGTAGGGGTAAACGGAGTAAGACCACCCCCTTAAGCAATTCTGTTTATAGAAAAAAAGTTGCGGCTGCAATTTCATTTTTTCTTCGCTAAAAGGTTCTTCTATTTAATACCCGCATTGAAAATACAAGAACTGAAATATTTTTGTTTATTTCCAGCTTTTTTTTTCAATTTTTAAAAATCATTGAAAATGTCCAGATCTCTTTCTTGTGGGGTAAGCCCGCCCACCAGCGGGGTAAGATCGGCCACCATTTTTTGAGGATAACAAATATTTTTAGGGCCAAAACGGTTGATTTTATCGGTATAGTGTCTTTGACAGAGTTGTAGATGGTATTTTTTTTTCTTTTTTGATAAAATATACACTGTGAAAAATCTGAAAAAACATTTTTTTTTCTAAAATTTCCCTTTGTTTTGTTTTTCGATTATCCAAGTTCAAATCAATGTTTAGGTAACTTTTTGTGGTTTTCGAAAAAAATAGATTTTTCAGAATTGGGGTTTTTCAAGATATTCAATTTACAATAAAACCTGTCTTGAGGCTAAAAATAATAGGTCATTAAACCTGTCTGTATGATTTTTGAAGATTTATTATGTATAGTGTAATAATAATAATTATTAATTGTTTTATTCATACACTAAGGCCGCTTTTTACGCGGATTCCGGAATAAACGCGTTTTTTTACGCGGATTCCGGAACTTACGCGGTTTTTTAAGCGGTCTTTTTTACCTGGCACGTATACCCCGCGTAAAAAGCGTCTTTAGTGTATTTTGAAAATTTTTATGTTTGTTTTTTTAAGAACAAAATTACCAACGACTCCATACATCAAACAAACCGTCCAAAGAAATTCTTTACAAAATTTGAGCTATTAATATTTCTATTACTCCATGATCCAACAACCATCAAATTTCAGCTTACCTTTTGTAGATTTTGCAGGCAAAAACATGTTTTTTTTTTAAATAAGGCCGTTACAAATTTTATTTTCATTTTATGTCACCCCTCCTTCTGAAATCTTGAATATTGGAAGGGGAAGAAAAAAAAAGCACAAACCGTTTTGTTCATTTTATTGGTTTTCCGACATCATAAATGCTTAATTTAGCAACAAACAAGCCCAGTGACAAGTTACAAACGTCATAACTTTGATCAAAGAAATTTATTTTTTTTCGTCTCGGTGTTATTTATTTTTGCCACCCCCTTTGCTAATTTTGATAACCTTGGACATAAAAAGAATTCGAAATTTGTATCAGCCTAAATTATAATACAAAACTACTATTTTCAACTCTGCCGGAGACGTCATATCGATCAAACAAACCGTCCTGGCTTTAAAATTATGTTTGGCTTTAAAATTATGTTTCTCGTTGAAAAATATTACTAGAAAAGCTTCAACCAAATCGAAAATGATCGATTAACATCGATGTCTTATGTGGTTTGAAATTGTTTTGCTGATCCTGTAAATATTCCCTTTGTAGTGTCGAGGCATTTGGGTCTTGAAGTAAAACAACAAGCAGTTGTACACGTGGCGGTTTTACCCCATGTATAGTGGGCGACTTCACCCCCAGTGGAACATTTTCATATTCCACCGAAAAAGTAATCAAAATTACAAGATTACTCACGGCCTTCGATATTTCCGAAAGAAGGCAAGCAGATTCAGGCAAGCGGTTAAACGTATATTCACGAATAAAACAATAGATTTCTAGACAGAAAAACCTTAAGTCCCGTTGCCGCAAAACAATAGCGCATTGACTGGTTGTCAGCTGAATAATATAAAACAATTAAGATATTTTCGACCGCATTCGACATTTCTGTTTTTTTTCGGCCTAATTTTCGGATTCGAATTGTTTACATTTTTTAAGAGTCAAAATATTTTCAAAATGATTTTCTCAATCAACTGATAATTTGGTGGTTAATTCGCTTGGACTTCTGTAATTTGGTAATTCCCAAATTCCCAAATTTTTTTCTTACTTATTTTTTTATCATTCTAAATACTTTTGACGTAGAACTACGATTTTCTTTAGCACTTGAGGGTGTAAATGGAAAATCGATCAACGAAAAGAAGACGAAATTCGTCCCTTTTTAAATGCTTATAAGTCCGTTGGTTTTCAACCGATTTCCTAGCTGTAATCAATTGGTAAATTATACACGCATTCGCTCAAATGCAGAAAAATGTTATTTGATCATGCTTACTCTTGAAAACTGTAAAGCCTTTTTGAAACGGAAACTACTTCCTCCAATTGGTCGCTTGCTGGCTTTCCCTAAAAAGGTCGACAGAATAGTATATCTAGTTAGCCGTAGTGTAGCAGGTTGCGGCATTCGCTGTAGCGAGTTGCGCCAGTATCAGCTGGCTTTCGGAATTTGCTTTCGGCTTTAAAAAATCACTTGCCCGCTTGGTCACATTTCTCAGCAGCGGCGCGATTCTTTTCAGTGTGTGTTGTCAAAGTGGCTTTATCCATCACTGACGGGGCAGCACAAAGGTTGCGATCAGCATACCCGAATTCGAACAGCAAACTGCCCTGTTAGAACGTCGCAACAAAGTCGGTTAGTTCGACTTTACAGGAATTATTTGAAGTTGATTTAATCACTCAGCATGATCAGAATTTTGTCGTTTTCAACTGCAATATGATGCAACACGCAACAGCCAGTAAAAGAAATCGCTTGACGTTCCAAGCCGCAACACATAATACGGGTTAGGCCGATGCTATACAGATAGCGATTGGAAGCGTTCACGCGGCGAAATAGTCCGGGATGTGTTTTGACGGACGTCATTTCTCAATGTTGATATTATTCCCCACATGAGAAATGACGCGTATCGCACCGCATCGCCTTTTATATAACATCGGCCTTATATCGTTGGATGAGTGAGATGGTTTTTTATTCTGTTCAGAAAGTGATATCGTATTTTTATGTGCGAATTGAAAGCCGATAGCACTCCAATAGCACATGAGAAGTACGAAGATAAAGACATTCAAACCAAATTCGTTTGGCTGATTTTGAACTTTCTTTGTCTCTGGAAAATTTTGTTTACTTGAGATAAGGTATCGAACGTCTTCGGCAGATTTTCTGCAGCAGTCTTATGCGAAAACCGGCCGAAGAAAATCCCTACCGAAGACATTCGATACTCTCTATAAATAAAAATATTAAATGACTTGGTAAGAAACTGTAGTGGCGATTTTTGACCTAATCTAAGTCCCCTTTAATTTTTTCTTTTCGACGAAAGAGAACTTTAGATCATACTTTTAGATATACACTAGTTCTTATCCTTTTCACTAGACGCGTTTTATGTCGATTTTGCGCCTTTGAGAAGCTTTTTGTGGTAAACAGACACGTTTTTTGATTGTAAAGGGTCCAATTTTAATGTTTGTTGTTATATGATGCCCATCTGTGAACAATTTTTTTTTATTTCAAGCTGTGACAAAATCGCTTCGATAGGTCGCGGAGTTATTGCTCACCGGGTTCGTCACTTCTACGGTTGCTTACGGAAAAACTCATTCAAGTCTTTGTAAAAGATTCCTTTGCTAGGGGCACCAAAACTCACAGGAATGATTAAAAGCTATATTCATTCATTTTTTTTCAGTTTGAGTTCTAAGGTGAAACCTGTGTTTACCAGTGTTATTTACGGTAATTTCTTGTTTCATTTGGGGTTAAATTTCCAGAAGTTGATAAAAATCAAATCACTTTTGCAAGCTTAACTGTTCATTTGGAGACTGAGCGTTAATTTTTTATTGTAAACCTTATTTGAAATCAAGTAGATTTTGAGACTCTTTTGAACACTTTTTTAATGTTTCTGAATATATTAGCAATGATCATAGATATTTAGTCAAGCTAAGGTTCTGACAATCTGAAGTCAATTTTGAACCATTTTTTATCTTAATTCAGGATTCTTTCAAAACGCATTTATTGTTGTGAGCATCATCAGCGGTGTTATATATTGAACCATAATCTTTTCTGTTTGTTTTGATTCAAAACAAAAAATGGTTTTCAGGCAATGGAAGGTTTGAGACTGGTTCGTTAAAGTGTAACTTGAAATTCTCTTGAGCTGATTCTTTTCTTCAACAACGTTTTGGTGGCCTTAGGTATAATACAAGTTTATCACTAGAAGCGTTTTTACCTCTCCGAAGTTTCGAAACTTTTTTATCTGTTTTTAATTTCATAATCGCCTCTTGATATGTACGACAAAGACCGTTTACTTTATTGTTTTTACTAAGTGTTCTCCGAGTAGTTCTGCGATAGGTATCGAGAGGTTATAATGCTTCTTTTCTCTCTCAACACCTAACGGCTGAGTTGTAAAAGAAACCTTTCGCGTTCCATCTTTCTTCTCCCTGTCTTGAAATTGAAAAATGACAAAAAATCCCCAACGGAAGCACGACAATCAGTGCAAGAAATAAACATATTTCAAAAAGTTGAATTGTATAATCATTCAAGAGTATAAAAAGGCGCACGGATTTTTTTCTTCTTCTGCGGAAGCCATGAGCTGAAATATATCGTCTGGCGAAAGCGGGCATTCCATTGTGTACCACCACCATAGCTTCCGTGGATTCATTTTTGCATCACGACAATGCAAATCGAAGGGGGCCTCAGGCATTGCACATATTGCACCTACAAACCATCTGTTAATTGTACCTGTTGTAAAACGGTGTTTATTCTCCTCGTCTAATTCACAGTTTTTAACGGAAGCTTAAATTCGATCAATTTCCTACCAACCTGGACCCCTCGTTTCGAAAAGTCACCGCTCCAGCCAGGATGCCAACTGTAAGAATTTTAATTCCGGAGCCCCACTCCACGTTTTTTTCTTTTGCACCCCGTAAGCAGAGCTTTAACGCTCTACCACCAAGACGTTTCCTGAGCTGGCTTCTGCTCCGAGAAAGCTTAGATTGTCTCGGCACTATCATCATCGGGATTGGGCTGCCTAGAAGTTTCGCTGTCCCATAAATCCTGACAAACGTAAGACGGCTGCTGTTCCTGTAGCAAAGATTAATGAGTCTGGGCCAGACAAAATTCACACGCTATCGCTTTTGCCCCATTGCCGATGCGAAAGGACGCCGAAAGCTTAAATTTGTTCAACAACTCTTCGAAATCGTATTTTGCAAGCCAGCCCGGACGGGTTGTGAGCTATGGCATAATTTATGGTGATTTCCGCTCCGGAATTGTTCGTCCGAAAAAAATATGCTCCCAGTGGTAATTATCGTTTTATAATGATAACGAGATGAACCGATTGGGCCGACGACGACGGACACACACACACCGATTCGTGTGATGTCATGTGCAAAGTGACGCTACTGATTCTGGTCGTTACAACGGGGAAGGATTGCTCCATTCAGCCATCGAACATTTTGCCATTTCAATTAATAAATGCTCGCACTCCGTCGGCACATTTACTTGTTCTGAGCTGTCCAAGCGACGCGCCGGTAAACCGTGACTAATTTGTTAACTGTTACTGGTTTTTGTGTTTGCGACAGCTGTTTTATTTCGGGAAATTTTACACGAATCGAGTGTATTTTCATTCCAATTGAGTGGAGTATTTAATACGTTAATTCTCAGGAGATTTCACGTATTAAAGCCCCTAAAATAATTCGGATCACGTAGCGCAAAATTCGACTACATAATGAGTTTTCTGGATCAAACTTAAACGTTCTAACCCAAAGTTAACCTATTAAGTGCCGTTTTGTTGAATGATTATTAGTCCCTTCCTGTGTACAGAATATGCTCTCATGACATCAAAAATTCATCCAGTATAGAGTGTGAATTTGCATAATAATATATTTCAGCATCTGTTTGGTGATTTTTATGGGTTTGTTAGCAAGAATTACAAGAATTCAGAAGCTCTTTTCTATTATAGTCACAAAACAATTTTGTGCGCTCGAAAACCGTCAAGTACTTGATCGCTAACTAGCGCCACGAAGCTAACCCAGTTGTCCAGAAAATCTTCCCAGAATCGTCTAATTAGGAAAATTTACTACCGCAGACGTTGCATTAGCCAGATCTGTCATAAATTTCGCTCCAAATTAACTACCGAAAGCGCCACCGCGCTGCCCGAGTGAATTCGGTCCCCTCCCAGTTGCTAAGTGTCAAGTCGGGGAAGCGGTGGTCGCCTGCTGACGTATTGTTCGCCGAGTTGTCAACTTTGCACAAAATGGCTTATAACATTTTAAATCTTTTTACAACCGTTCGGTCCAGTGCGATCTTACCAGCTTCGCCCGAAGGGTGCTTCTCAAGAGACGAAAAACGAAACGAGAAATATAATGAAGTGCTTTATTACTACACCGAATAGCTGCGCTCATTAGATTGATGGAATATAATTTATCTGCGCTTCGTTTCCTTTTGGCTCCACCGCCGCCGACAGAGACGAAGCAGCAAATCAAAATCCCCGTTGAATTATTAATGAAGAGCTTTCTGTGCCGTTTGCTCCAGACTGTCGCGTCCCGGTCCTTTGTGGGTTAAAAAATCTTACTTTTCTCGCCAATTCACAGGGTTCACAAAAAATCGCGAGCGGCAGCTGGACTTCAATATAATATTCTAATTGCAAACGATTTCCTATCGAGAATGCAAATCATGACTAGTTTTTACGCGAGATTTTGTCTCGCGCATAATAAGCAGGGTTCGAAGCTAGAGGAAAATGCTGGATTGGAACTTCATCCCGAACCGATGGGGAAAGAGTGAAAGATCGCTCGCTATCACAAAACAGAATTGTCGGTGGCGACCCCTAGCCGTTGTTGGCTGTGCAAAAATAGGAAATCCACTTTCGTCGACTGCTGCTGGGATGAAAATATATTATTTATTCAGTTTAGATCGAAGTCGATGCCTGAAAAATGGATGGAAAACACGAAGAAACTCAAGCTCAGATGTCTCAACCTTTGTCGAATTTTGTTATTCCCGAGATCTATTCATGACCTTTGTCTATCGGTCGGCCCAGCACGCTAGACGTCATCCTTTTCCGTTACAATATTGATGATGAGGGTGATTTGTACCGGGGAGGTGATTGCTTACACGATTCGTGAATGGGGTTTCATTTTTCTCTATATTTGTATCAAGGATCAGACAAAAAACACTGTGTGCAGGATAGACGGAACGCGTGGAAAGGGGGGATCCACGCTTACCAAACGGCGTGGGAACAAACAATTGGTACAAATTAACTACTAGAGTGATGTGGGGCAAAGGTTTGCATCTTAATGTTTTCACAAAATAACTCTAAAAAAGCGTTCGCACAGTTTGGTTTAGTTATCATGTTATTTTTCCTGAAAAATGTTCTAAAAAAGTCCGAATGAAGTTTAAGTCAGAGTTAACGCTTGATCAAGCTGACCAGACGTACCATTTTAGGCCATTTTTAATCACCTCATCTCTTCAACATTTTTTCAGACGTTTTTTGGAACGTCGTAGTTCAAATGAATTATACCCAAGTCGGTTTTCGAATAGTCAGAAATTCAAATTAGTTTTGATCTTTTTTCACGAGACTGAACCACTGTGACCTTTATTGGATCTCTTGTGGTATACCCCAACTTAATTTAGGTGCGTACGAGCCGGCTCATCACAATTTGACGAGTTCTTGCTAAATTGCTCATTTATCCCAGTCAGGCAACGCACTCCGTATGAAGTTTATTACCTCATCAAGACTTTTCTCCAAATATCGACAGGTTCTTTGAGCTTCTTACCTAGCTTCTTGTTATGATACTAACTCGGAAAGTGCCCTGTGAGTAGATCTGTGAATGTCCTTAGGGATTTCTTATTGAGCCTAAGTATAGCGAAGTTCTTCTCCCGAATTGACTCTGTGAATCCTCTCGCTTGTTGTAATCCGCTTATAACATTCAAGTTAGCTTTGATCGTCGCCTGATGGAAATTGTCGCTTGTGTAGCAGTCGTCAAGGCTCCACAAACAGGTTCTGGACTAACAAAGCTAGTGGATGTCCCTTTCCTAGACCCTAGCTAGTGAGTCAGCCTTCCCATTTACTTCGACTCACTGACGTAGCGTAATGGGGGCAGTCTACATTTTTTGATAACAAAATGATTTCACTGCAACCTGGTGGGGGTGACACTTAGGGGGAAGGGGATGACACCCGAGTATTCTGCCCCGGATTTCACCCGGTCACGCTACACCACTGCCTTGACTCCAAAGTGCACAATGGTCCAGAAACCAAATTTAAGGGTAAATTTCTGTCTAGAGCTCTATAGCAATGTTTAGAGTTTTATTGAAAAATTATCAAAAATTAGGGTGACCAAAATTTTCGATGCAATCAAATATCTAACTTTTTATCTTTGTAGATTGAAGATAAACTTGTTCTACAATGTTATAGCTCCAATAATTTCAAGTAACTTTGTAAAAAAAGTTTTTCTCTATCTGTGAAATCAACCGACTCATATTGAAAAAAAAAACACATTTTGCGCTCTAACTTCTTCATTTCAAGTTTAACCTTAAAACTGTCTTTGAACGACTTTTAGAACTTTTTAAGAGAAACAATTTGCATTTCTGATATCGCAAATATCTTAATTCTACTCAAAGTTATTAATGATTTTCATCAAAAACATGCGTTTTTCATTTGTTTGTCATTCTTTTTGGGACAAACATAAAAAATATCTCTTGGTTTCATTTTGAAGGGCATACTTGACTCTATAAATAAAGCAATTTTTAGAAATATGTTATTTTTTAAATTTGAGTAAATTCAATTTAAAAATATGACAAAAATTTCAATAATTTTATATATTACGCATAGAAATGCACGCAAATTAATTTTTCTGGTATTTTTTCTTACAACTAGAAGTAATCACCTTTAATATGATTCAAAAATATTAAAAATCGATCAACTGATTCAAAAGTTATGATTTTTTTTGAATAAAATACATCAAACACAATCGTTTTTTTATGGTCACCCTATTTCGAAGTTGGTTTAGCAAAGTGCTTCAATTGTGCTCCACTGCCTTGACTCCAAAGTGCACAATGGTCCAGAAACCAAATTTAAGGGTAAATTTCTGTCTAGAGCTCTATAGCAATGTTTAGAGTTTTATTGAAAAATTATCAAAAATTAGGGTGACCAAAATTTTCGATGCAATCAAATATCTAACTTTTTATCTTTAATATGATTCAAAAATATTAAAAATCGATCAACTGATTCAAAAGTTATGATTTTTTTTGAATAAAATACATCAAACACAATCGTTTTTTTATGGTCACCCTATTTCGAAGTTGGTTTAGCAAAGTGCTTCAATTGTGCTCAAAATCGCAGGGATGAATCTATGTTGGAAATAATCAAACCCGTATTTTTTCGTCGGGTTGTTAGGGGGTCTAGCTCCGAAATAGGGTGACCATAAAATTTTTTTTTACAAAGTTACTTAATATTATTGAAGCTATAACATTGTAGAACAAGTTTTTCTTCTATTCACAAAGATAAAAAAAAAGTTAGATACTTGATTGCATAGCAAATTTTTGTCACCCCAATTTTTGATAATTTTTCAATAAGCGCTTTATCATATGTAACAACTTTGTAGAAGAAAGTTTTTCTCTAAAACATTTCTTTAGAGCTCTAGACCCAAATTTTCCCCTAAATTTGGTTTCTGGACCATCGTGCAGTGACCAGGAATCCAGTATAAATCGATGTGTCACCTGTTGGAGCGATGGGATGCATTTACACACTAGATTAGAGTGGCAAAAGCAGAATTGAAGTCTTCAAGGGCTGTAAGAAACGTATTCGCATATTCTGGTATCGCCTGGAGTACTGTTGGCCAGTGTTTTATGAGGAAAAATTAAATGATTCCCGGATTTGTTTTTCATTTTATTAAAGATACTTTACACTTATTATGTGCATTCGTGTCTGAGGTTCCCGGACTAAGGAATTTCGCTACCGTGGAATCATTCATTTTATTACCGTTGGTATAAAAGATAAGTGGTCCTCTGCCAATCCGATGGAATACTTCTCATAGCTCCAATAATTAATGCACAGGCCAATCATTGGATTTTATCAAGCTTAGCCTCAGCTGAGCATTCAATCCTTTCGGACCACTAAACTCGCGATGTAAACCTAACTTCAAACCGTTTTTCAGTAAGGATTTGAAGAAGGTCGTCTGCAACTAATGACCACAACAAGGGGGATAAAATCCCGCCTTGAGGGCATCGTTTAGTGTTTTTTCTTGTTAGGAATGTGCCACCGAGTTAAACTCCACTTTATTGTGTTCTTGTCTATGCCGTGCCTTTCAATGATTTGAATTTTGAAATGAGTTGTGAGATGCATTATCATATGCTTCCTCAATATCAAGAAAGGCTACCAGAAAAATTTCCTTTACCTGAAAGGATTCAAATACTAATACAATTGGTTTTTCATAATTTAAAAAAAGTAGATTTAAAACTTATTGGCTTGAAGGCTTTCGGCAGTGTCTCCAAATTCAAATCTCATTAATGGTTGGAATAAAGAGTTGCTGGAGCATAACTGGTCGTATTCCATCCATTCTCGAAGTCTTGTACGGAAGGAGTCAATTGCCCATTTTACCTTCGAATTACCTTTAGTTCCTGGGATTCAGTCCAAATCGCGTTTGAGTCAAGCCTTTCCTTAATTTTATCCTGGTCCTTATCTGTTGAATATAATCCTGGAGAGTGATCTATGAGAATCTGTGGTGTAAGAGCCGTTTGTCTTTCTCAGTTTACCTAAACATCTGGAAAGTTCTTTAGACAGGGCTTTCTGTAACTTAGCTGCAGTGGTAGTATTTTTGATACCGTCACTTCTGTTGATCCAAATCAGATGAAAATATTTTGTTTGACCAGTGGACATTAATTGATGAAATTATCATTAGGGAAGGAAGTACACAGAGTCTGTGACAGTTGCAAACCATTGCACACTGGGGAAAAATGAACCCATATTCCCACTAATTAAAAACCGCTGAGCTAGCAACCTGCAATATAGCATTTGTTATGTAAAATTGGTCAATAAATCGATTCGTGTTGGTTTCATTTTGTGCAGGGCACGGAAAATGGTCTATTTTGCCCCTATTCACCCTATTTTGCGTATTTTTGAAAATATAGACCTTTTCCCGTACCCTGCACAGGATGAAACTATCACTACTACTATCAGACTGGTTTGTCTTACGCTACATTTTTAATCCTATTTTCAAAACTTTCTTTCGTCATGTTAGAATCGAAAAACGTTGTTGAATCCTCTTAGGCATAATCTGAGCGGATTGTTATTGCCATAGCATTTCCTGTGCCCGGGTATGGAAAAACATTGTCCAGTACCGCAACTGGAGCTGAGGAAACGTTTATTTGAATTTGTAGGAGAAGGTCTGAGCAGTCAATATTGTTTTGGTCGCCTTGTTGAGTGCAATTCCAGTTCAATTAAACGGCATCCTTAAGGGTAGTACGATAGATCAGTACAGAATCATTTCACGGTAGATTACGAAGAGCAAACCGTACAAAACATTTTTAAACTCGCTCAATGCGAAAAATCTAAGAAGTATGGTACGAAGCCCGTATGGTAGCAGCGTATTCTAGAACACTGTGTACAGTAGAGATGGTCGGGTACGGGTATTTTTACCCGATACCCGTACCCGACGGGTTCGGGTCGGGTTTCGGGTAACGCCAAAAAATGTTTTACGGGTTCGGGCCGGGTACGGGTAATTTAAAAACCAAGGCTTCGGGTTCGGGTCGGGTACGGGTTTGAAAAATTCTCAATTGGTCGGGTACGGGTCGGGTACGGGTAATTCGATTTGCGTGCATTATGAGAATTTAATTTTTAACATTTCAAACCTAGGTGTTTTCTTAGTGTCTTAGTGTCGGAAAGATCGGAGAAGAAATTGCCCATTCTTACTCAACGAGAGATCGGCCAATATCTATTCTGACAGTTGTCGGCAGTCTTTGCACCAAGGGAATGACATCGTGCTATCTTTTTCTAATGTGAAAGTGAATAGTTCTTCCTGCAACCGTTTTGAGTTAATTGGAATTTTTCCGGGCTTCTTTCATATCTGTCAGGGAAACCGCGGAGCATTGTACAGTAAGGCAACTTAATACAAAGGCTGGCTAAGCAAAAAAGTGTGGATAAATGCGACAAAAATATGGTATTTACTTAATTTTGGGGTGCTGAACACCAATCACCATTCCGTTTTTTATTTGAGGCTGTCCATAAAGCACGTGACCTAATTTTTATTGATTTTGGCACTTTTCCTCTTACTTTTGTATCAAATAGAATTATATCTTCAACCACAAGCAACGCCACAGGGCGTCCTCCTCACAGAAACAAATTACGTAGCTTTGGCACAACCCCTCAAATCAACCAAATTTTGCGAAAAAAAAGGTTTTTTTTAATTTAAACAAAATAGGTAATACACACTAACTATAAATCAACTTTTTCTTTGACGCCAAAAAATCCAAGCTATCATTGAAGCTGCGGAGCGTTTTAAAGTAATGATTTTTTTTTAAAACATATGTCAAAAAACGTCAGTATACCAAACTTCGAAAAGTCATAAAAAAATCAGATCTCATGATATTGCACCCAAATTTTGGATCGAAGCCCTTGAATGTTATAGCAATAATGGAAAAATATTATGAAACAGCTGACGTAAAAAAAAAGTTTAGGCGAGTTGAGATGTTTGGTACGAAGCAAATATGTATATGAGATATGACAGCGACAGCATAGTCTTGGTTTGCACTGTGACCAGGGATGCCGCATGTCTGTGTTATACCGATTTTTAAATTGAATCGATGACATCGAATCTGTACTCAAAAATTAAAGGTTTTCGACAAATGCAAATGAACTATTGAATTTTTCTCAAGTTATTAACAATATTAACTTTGACCTTTTATAATATTTAGAATTCAGTTTGCTGCGACGTTCACATAAAACTCGTCGTTTTTTTAACTTTACCAGATATGCACTTTTAATAGTGGACCCCTTCCTTATAGTGGACCACCCGCCTGGACCTCTGGGTTTATTAACATTCGTTCACATTCACACTCGGCTCTTGTCTAACTCCGGCCATCATCTCGAGAAACAATATATGACAATCAGTGCATATAACGTGCGAGGTACCCTGGTATTTTTCCAGTACGGGTCGGGTACGGGTCGGGTTCACGCAATTTCGGCGTTTTTTTCTTTCGGGTACGGGTTGTTGGAAAAGATATTTTTCGGGTTCGGGTCGGGTACGGGTATTTTAAACAAACCAGACTTCGGGTTCGGGTCGGGTACGGGTTTGAAAAGTTTCGATTAGTCGGGTACGGGTAACAAATTCCCCATACCCGACCATCTCTAGTGTACAGTACAGTGCCTTAAGCGCGTACGCGTCAGTAAATTGTGAAGCTTTGCAGCGAATGAACCCGAGGATCAAGAAAGCTTCGGGGGTAATAACGAAAATGTGTTGGTTAAAGCGGAGCTTGGAATCGATAATTATAATTATAATTATAATTATAATAATAATTATAATTATAATTATAATTATAATAATAATTATAATTATAATTATAATTATAATTATAATTATAATTATAATTATAATTATAATTAATTATAATTATAATTATAATTATAATTATAATTATAATTATAATTATAATTATAATTATAATTATAATTATAATTATAATTATAATTATAATTATAATTATAATTATAATTATAATTATAATTATAATTATAATTATAATTATAATTATAATTATAATTATAATTATAATTATAATTATAATTATAATTATAATTATAATAATTATAATTATAATTATAATTATAATTATAATTATAATTATAATTATAATTATTATAATTATAATTATAATTATAATTATAATTATAATTATAATTATAATTATAATTATAATTATAATTATAATTATAATTATAATTATAATTATAATTATAATTATAATTATAATTATAATTATAATTATAATTATAATTATAATTATAATTATAATTATAATTATAATTATAATTATAATTATAATTATAATTATAATTATAATTATAATTATAATTATAATTATAATTATAATTATAATTATAATTATAATTATAATTATAATTATAATTATAATTATAATTATAATTATAATTATAATTATAATTAAAATTAAAATTATAGTTATAATTATAATTAAAATTATAATTATAATTATAAAAATATAATATAATTATAATTATAAGTATAATTATAATTATAATTATAATTATAATTATAATTATAATGACACCCAGGTCGCGGATAGACTTCAGAGAGTCCAGTGGAGTAGCGTCGATGTTGTACTGATGATTAATCGAATTATGACAGTGCCTAAAGTGATCACTTTGCATTTGTTAATGTTCACATTCATGCCGTTCTCACTGCTTTAAAGTGAATGGATATCGATGTCATTTTCAAATCGAATACAGTCATACCTCAATATAACGTAACTCGATATAACGTAACTTTTACCTCGATATAACGTAACTTTTTAAATTGTATTGAAATTGAAAATAATTATACAGCTACTGTTTTTGGGCTATAAATGGCTTCGAAAAAATCTTTGTAGGCAGTTTTGAAACCAATGAAACCGATACGAAAATTGCCCAAATTGGGCATAAGGAAGGTTTAAAAATTCTAATAGATGATGGGAAATAGGTTTTCACGCATCCTTCAGTAACAATTCACAGTCTTGCATTAATTAAAAAAAATTTTTTTTCGCTTGTTGAAATTTTCTCTGAATGGGCGTAAGAAAGGTTTAAAAATACTGATAGGTGATAAGAAATACGTTTTCGCGCATCTGTGAGCAACCACCAGCAGTCTTCTATCAATTTAAAAAAATCCTAAATGGGCATAAGAATTGTTTAAAAATACTGATAGGTGATAAAAAATAGAGTTTCACGCATCTTTGAATGACCTCTCGTATCAATTGAAAAAAAAATTTTTTTTGCTTCTGAAAATATTCCTAAATGGGCATAACAAAGGTTTAAAAATACTGATAGGTTATGGAAAATAGGTTTTCGCACATCTTTGAGTAACCATTAACATTCTTGCATAAATTTAAAAAAAAACTTTTTTTGCTTCGATATAACGTAACTCGATATAACGTAACGAAAATAAAAATAAAGTTGCCTTTTATCGAGGTATGACTGTACAATTCAACATGGGTTTAGTTATTCGGTAGATTTTTTGGTCATCGGCGAAAAGCACCTGTCCAGAAGAAATATATTGGCGCAAGTCGTTGATGAAAAGGACGAAAATCAGCAGTCTTAATACACTTCCCTGTAGAACTCAAGACGGCATGTCGAACTTTCTGAAGCGTGCAGAGTTCACCTGGACGAGAAGTCTATGTATATCGAGTCCACTTGATTTCGGCATTCAATTTCCCGAAACAATACGCTGATTTAGCATAGCAAGTTAGTTGCTGTTGAGCGACGCGGGACAAATCCTATAACTCGATATTATCAATATAACTGCAAATAGCATGGCCTCATGAATCAGAGACTCCTGAAGCTTTTCTAGACAGCAGAGAATTGATATTCCGCCGTAATTTTCAATTTTTCGTGTATTCCCCGATTTGTGAAGTTGCTCGTAGTACCACGCCACTCCCTAGTAACAATTTAACTCGTATTGCATTCTTTTAGCGGTTTTCATGACCAATTTCGCTAAACTGCTGTTAAAACTAGAAATACTATCAGAACCTCCTGATAACCGCTATAAGTTTGCTTTACAGCCAGGTGGCCCACCCTTGCCAAGCTTATTGAAGCAATTATAAGAATGGCAATAAAACTACTTTAAAACCACATGGAAACAGTACCGCATACTAGAAGCAGCTGGCATTACGTCTATAAGAGCGCAATAAGTTTGGTTGCATTATTGCGCTCTGCTACTTGCCACAATAAGTCCAATTCAACTTTTCATTGCTTGACAGCAACCGTAATAAGTTGATTTGTTGTGCCGTTCCTGCAAACATATCAGAACATCACGTCACTTTTTTTTAATAAGGAAATCTCTAGTCGCGGGAGAAATGTTTCACCTGTGTTGGTTATCATCGTGCAATCGATTTCATTTGATGGTTATATTGTAAAAAGATAAGGAATAAAGAGGGGTTTTTGATAGGTTTTGTAGCTCTCAAGCATATGCGCATGAAATTTTGTCGTGCATTTTGAGAACATAGGCGCTTAAAATTTATGCGCCATCAAAATAGTACGGGCTTACAAAAATGATCTTATTGTTAGCAAAAATGAATTGGATTATTCCAGCTCAGTTTTTCAGAAAAAAAATCCAGCCGTGTTCTTCAATACAAAGATAGATCAAAATCAACATTAGATGTTCAATTTGTTTGTTAGTCAGACGACGATTCGATTTTCGTTTCAAGATCATAAAAAGTTTAAAAAATATCAATATGGCGCGGTTTGTAATTAGTTGGTATCAATTGTAGCCGCAATAAGCCTAGTTCAATGATATATATGCTGTAAGGTGCGGCAAAGGATGGATGCCTGTATTATTAGAGAAAAATATGGTGAATCCCTGTGGCCTAGACAACTTTATTTTTATGAAAAGTCTGACATCACACCGACGATAATGAGGAATCAACGAGCTTTGATATAAATAGAGAAGTGCACGAAAAATGCAGCGATACATATTTAGTTTAATTGAATATTGAATATATTTCGAAATATATCAATAGTGTCTTGCCCCTATCTTATTTTTAAGGACGCATAATTTAACGACATAGGAAATTATTTTCAACCAAAACAAGACAAACTGGCGAGAAAATTAAAAAAAAAATAAACCGAAAAGTACTAAGTTTGCCTTGTTACTTTATTAGATTTTTGGAGTTCTACGTCATCAATGTTCACAAATGCGCTGCAAGATGCTCTAAAGCATTTTACACACATCTTACGGAGACTGGGACAGAATTCTGCATCACACTAACCCAACTAAGCCGCTTTTGTCTCACCTGTATGTATTTCATTGCCTGCATATATTTGTTTACAAGTTTGACAGGTTAAAACTGGGCACTTATTACAATTTTATGTGATATTTTTCATAGCCAACTAGTAGTTTTTTAGATTTTGAATGACCACAATATAACTGGTTTCTATGTTATATAACAGCAAGCTGGAGTGGTTTTATGGGGCAATAGATAGTAATAATAAAACCGATAATAAAGCAAAATCGCATTGACTCTTGCCGGTTTTATTGTAAGTTTTATTAGAGTTTTATTGACAGCTATCAGTGTTCATATCGGCTTGCTATTTTTGGCAACGGGTTTAACCGCCATAAAACCGTTGGTAATATTCATTGCTGTGATAAAACCGTTAGAAAACCAAGTAGCTATAGAATTGTTACTTGGGCTGTAACTAACTTTCGTAAGTTAAGTTCGTATCGTAAAGGGTATCTGAACTGACAAGAATCCATAATACAAAAAAAAAACAAAAAAGAATGTTTTATTTGAAAGAGTCAGAAAAAAATGTGAGATCAAATGGTCCCATCTTAAAAATAATCGCATATCAATCCCACCAAATGTTTTTCCTGAGTATGGCCTTTGTTTTTCTTCGATCCATACAACAAATACTTGGTGCTGTTTTTCAAGCTTTTTACTGTTAAAAAAATCTAAAACAATCAATAAATGCAGGGTTGTTTCATTTAAATTCCACACAAAAGTTATATTAAGAAGACACTGAAACTGCAACTTTTTCTGAAAGTTTGTTCCCGAACGATTAAAGGTTTTGTCAATCAGAGGGATAATAGCCTTGAGCAAAGTTGCTTTCTAAAAGAGGTTAATTTCCTGTGGATGATCTGCTCATTTCCAATGATCATTCAAGCTGAAATTGTCAGAACTCAGAAGAAATCGTTTTAAGTTGCTTAGCTGAAAACAGCTAGTACTTCTTTTCATCGCCGTCGTCTATCGTCAAGTAACTGTTGTAATTAAAATGGAAACATCCCTTTCTCAATACCACTTTTCCAATATGCGAAATGTACGGGCTAATGCGGAATAATTAAGCACGTATTGCTAAACACTGAAGACGTAAGAAAGGAAATTATTCAATAGCATATCCAAGACTTCAACCTTATATTTTGCTTTTTAAACAACGACCTTCAAGTCGGGGTAAGTAATAGGTGAACGTCTCCGCCGTTCTCCATGCAGCATATTTAAAAACTCTCTGCGGCCATAAACGTCTACCCATATTCAAAATACTTGAGAAAAATATGACTACTCTTATACCGAGCGGTTGAAAGTGAGACTGATATGTGATTATTTTGCTACTCGATGGCCTAAATAATAGCATATCAGTCTCTTCCTTATTTTTCGTTTTAATTTTCCTGAAAAGGTAATTATTTGATGAAGAAGTTATAATCTATTTTATTACATTATGTCGAAAAATTAAAAAAAAAACCTACCCCAAACAGGTGACTTACCAAAACCAGAAAAAAATCTTCAAGCGTTGTTTTCTCAACTCGATGATTTTCCAGACGGGACTGATATGCGATTATAGACAGTACACTCTCCTGCACCAAATTTCATCATTCACAAATCTATCTTCCCCACCCCAGTGTCTCTTTTTTTTCAACCCATTTGCCCAGTTTCGCCCTCGAGAAAAACTGGACAGCCTGCGCTTAATGAAAACACATCGAAACTGATTGCATGCAAGCCTAGGAAGTAGGATACTACAATTGTATCCACAACCTTGCATGCAATACACACTGGCTCCTGTGCAATTCCATGCAACACAGGGAAGCCCAAGTTTAAGGGGAGGGCGAATGCCCCGGGCCTTCCGACTCGAGATCCCCCCTCCCTAGTCCTGGACCTCTACAGGGTGCACCATAACTATTGCTACAAAAATAATGCGGAGCGATATTTCAATTTTACTGAATAACGAATAACAATCAAAACTGGACCATCATGCAAAAGTCCAACTCTCCCTCTGTCATCACCAAGGATGAGTGGCCTCTAAACTCGCCAGATCTCAACGTGATGGACATCTTGATTTTGGGGCATGCCCCCACAGAGGCCTGCTCACGAAAACACACAAGTTTGTACGAGTTGAAGAAGTCTTTGCTCAACGCTTGAAAGGAAATTCCTCAAATTGACATTTGTTCCGCCGCCGAGTCTTGACCTAAGATTCTCCGAGTTGTCATCAGAGCTTAAGGAGGACACATTGAATGAGTTGTTTTTTGTGAATTATTTTTACTCAATAAATTCTTTTTATTTCAAAAGTTTTCTCTTACTTGCCAAAAACATGATTACCGGTCCTCTCTTTCTTGTTGCAATGATTTTGGCGCACCCTGTAAATGTTTTGAAAAAAGAGTGCCCCACCGCCCAGCACCTAAATCCCTCTTTGAACATGGGGCTACCAGATTAAAATCGACCATTTTTGATCTGGATTGAAATATGCCATTTTGTATTACAGCTTCACGGTTCATTCTTGGAAAGGGCTTGTGTAAAAATAGTATTGATTATTACAGAGACTGTTAATGCCAAAATGGTTCGTTTGACTGGTGTGACGTCCTTATTCAAGTTTGAGTTAATATTTTTATCTAAAATGTATACCTTGAAAAAAAGTCTTTTGTTTAAGAGGAAAAAAACAAAAACAGATAAAAAAGTTATGTCTTAAAAGACTTCTTTTTTATTACGAAAACTGCAAATTGTTAATCAGGTTTGTTATTCTACTCAATACGTGGAAATAACAGAGTTTATATCTACCGCTCACTTCTTGCCCAGCATAAGCGCTACGTGTAGAAATTTATTGCACCACATTTCTTCATTCTAATTTGTGCTGTGTTTCTGTCGCTCGCAGAAAAAATTAATACACTTGCTGCTTATACCACAGCTGAGTAAAACAAGTATGGTGAAACACTCTGGTGAGAATACACAGAAATACATCATAATGCGCACTGCTGAGATAAAGTTGACAGCATTCGAAGAGCAAACATGCGTGACAAGCGACTGGGATTTTCTTTCAGTTTTGAGATGCAGTGCAAACATCGCAATCTATCTTCCTACAAAAATTCTCCCCTTATGACTATCTCATGATATCAACTTTTTGAATTTTTGTTTTACGAAAACTACACAAAGCAAAGCAAAGCCTTGGTGCTACATTCCGTATCGTACCTCGAGACCAGCTGGGAGAAAACTACACAATGTGTTCTAAATATTGACAGTTTTTCGAACTGGGAGAAAATGAAATTAAAGAAAAAAATCTTTTTTTTTCTGCTGAGTATATATTTCGGATAACAAAATTATTACACTGGTCAACAAAAATGTTTCTCTAGAGCTCATACTGGCAAAACATTAAAGATCATAGCCTTGTAACCATTTTTGTGAATTTTGGTGCCCCTAACGATCTTGGAAGTTCTGAAATTCTCCCCTTATGACTATCTCATGATATCAACTTTTTGAATTTTTGTTTTACGAAAACTACACAAAGCAAAGCAAAGCCTTGGTGCTACATTCCGTATCGTACCTCGAGGCCAGCTGAGAGAAAACTACACAATGTGTTCTAAATATTGACAGTTTTTCGAACTGGGAGAAAATGAAATTAAAGAAAAAAATCTTTTTTTTTTCTGCTGAGTATATATTTCGGATAACAAAATTATTACACTGGTCAACAAAAATGTTTCTCTAGAGCTCATACTGGCAAAACATTAAAGATCATAGCCTTGTAACCATTTTTGTGAATTTTGGTGCCCCTAACGATCTTGGAAGTTCTGAAGCACGGAGAGTAATTGCTCACCGGGTGCGTCGTTTCTATATACGTTTGCTAACGGGGAAAATTTAATTCGAGTCTCTAAAGACCTTACGCACTGCCGAACTGGCTAAGGGCACGAAAATTCACAAAAATGGCATGCCATCACCTGACATGTAAACTTTGATCACAGTTTGAGAACTGTACTAAAGCATTTTAACGATGAAGCTATTTTTATAGTTAGAGAAAAGATTGATCTTCAATATGCTATATATAGTTTGTGCCTATTATGAATGTAGTTGATGAGTAATAAGTGTTGAAAGGATATTGGAAAGGCAAAAAAAATATTTCTCTCCGCGACCAGATCCTTGATATGAGCATAACAGATGTGGCTTTCAGAAGCATTCGTGTTTCAAGTTACAACCAGTTTAGGTCCAAGTTAGCGACACAGTTATTGGCATTCAAATCCTCTGGTGTACACGATTGATGATATTATTCGGCAGTACATAAAAATTATTTATTTTCCATCATATTACTGTACTAAACTGTCGCGTTATTGCTAATTATTGTCATTCACACAATGCTACAGTCGAGATGTCGAAGCGGCCGGAGATCGGCACAAAAGAGAATCGTTAGCCATCCGTGTTGGCTCCTAGTTGCACGATTCTCTCAAATAGAGAAGCGTACAGTTGAACACTGCTGTCGCAGACTGCAAGACAGGCAACAGTACTTTTCGACGCGGTGTCTTGCAAAAATGTCAACTGTTCGACACACTGCCCTCAGACAGATTTTTTTTCGCTTGTGTTCTACAATTGCTACTTGCAATCTACAATTGCTACTCGGAGAAAATAGGTCTAGAGCCAAAACGGATTGTTTGATCGATGTGTTTGGCATAGTTGCTAATAATAATTTTGTTCTTTAAAAAATAAATAGTATAGAATATAGGATAAAACTTCTTTCCGAATTTTTCATTTTTTTTATCTCCAAGTTTGTAGTTGAAAAATGGTTAGTTCACATTGTGTAATTTTCATACATAAATATTCAAACTTTTATAAAGTAGATTTATTGAGTAACTTAATTTCATATTCATTGTTATTGTTAACTGATATATTCAATGGATTCGCCTAGTTATTTATACCCTGTGATACGTTCATGCATCACTTAATTCTACGAAGACGCTTGGAGCAACTTACTGGCGCAACTTTACGCCAGCACGCGTAAACTCAAACTGTCAAACGACGGCATCGTATTCGGATTTCCGAATATGCACGCCTCATGATAAGTATACTACACATTTCCCCCTTCCGAAAGAATGGTGTAACCTTTCCTTCATGTATTACCCCCAGAATCTTTCTAGCGTTTCCATGCCAAATGACCTATGCTCGAACATCTACCATTTTTGATATAAATAAAACTTGTCAGACATATTTGACTTACCAATTTGAGTATTTTTTGCAAGTGAAAGAATTTTTAAGACTCAAGACTCATTTCATTAAAAGGCGTATGCATTTTTGCATAGATTTTGATCGAAGGGTTGTTACTCGAAAACCATTTTGAATCTTCAAGATCATGACAATTAACTTCGTAAATGCATCCGTTTTCAAGTTATTTTGAATATAATTTAAGAAAATTAGAAAATAAACTCCCAATTTTTTGTTCAATCATAAAATTTTATTGAACCTTGGCATTATTTCAAAAGTTGTGTCAAAAATATTCTGGATACAGAAATGTAAGACAATTTTTAACCTAAAAGTTGAGTTTTAAATTTTTTTTCGATCTCAACATTTCTAAGGTGACATACACAAATAACGTAACTCTAAAAATGTAGATTTCAGATCCCCTCTTCCCCTATGTAACAATAAGTAACTTTCAATATGACACCCCCTCCAAAAATTACGTTACGCTGAATAACCTGCCCCCTTTTTAAATTTTCTGTTTTAAGCACATCACAGTTACGTAACTGAATAATTTGAATAATTTAAAGAATGGAAATATTTTCTATATTATTCATTAAATCTCTCTGATGTCAAAGTAAGAGTTGTGTTATATTGATCTTATGTTTCCAATAATCTTCTTTTGTTGCTGGAAAACCACAATTACCTTACAAAGAAAGCGTATTTTATGGAAAACCCGAAATTTTTATTTGCAGTCGCAAAGAGCTTTAATCATTTTGATAATCATATTTCATCAATGGAAATCTAATATTCTTGAAAATGTTGAATTGAAAAATAAATTTAAACTTAACTTTCGCGTAAAAAATTGCCTTTCATTTCTCCATCCTGAGTTTTTGTCACAAGTGGAATTAATGTCAAGATTGAACAAAGATTTAATTTAAGGGAAGGGGATTTCATCGTTTTCAGATTTAATGTGTAATCCAAAGAAAAAAAAAATTTTTAAAATAACTTGATAACGGTTAATTTTCATGAGCTCTTCAATTGAAATCATTGGATTACAAATAATTCGAGAAATGTCGAAACTAACTCGTTTTTAAAATTTTAATCTTCTTTCAAAATCATATTTTTTATTTCTGTTTTTTTTTTAATTTGCGTTATAATTCAAACATTTAGAGAAAAAAAAATTTTTTGGTAAGATTTATATTGATTATATTCATTTTTTTATGTATCACAGGTTTCCTGTTCAATCGACTTCTCTAATTTGAACTTCAGTTCCGAATAGTATGAAGCTTACCACTTACCTGAAAATTTTCCAATTTTGCAACTGCAGGAAAACCATACGTTTTCCAAACCGTAAACCGTGTCACGTATAATTTTTTGAGTTCTCTTATTTCTTCTTTTTTTGAATTTTTAGAGTAAGTAAATTGTAATCTCAAATCATAACACAACACAGCTTGAGTGGTAACGTTTGTGCAATCATGTTATGTATCTTAAAAGAGTAGCCAATGAAAACTTTTGCCCCGCTCGGCTCAAGGTTTTTTTCTGGCTGATTGAAAATACAAATAATTTCAAGTGGAAAAAAAAATAAAAATTATTGTGATAGCGCCGTCCCATCATAAGAGAATAGAATTCCATTGCATGAATACGCATGGAATAAATGATTTGTAATGAAATTTTCACTGACTCGCCTTGGGTATTTTCCAATTCAAAAGCACATAATTTGTCAGTGACGTTGCCATCCGTAAGCACTTTCATTGTAACCAAATTCAATCAACCAAAAAAATGTACACTTTTTGTTTATTTGACCCAGAAAACAGATGAATTCATAAATATAACCAGACATCGACGTCAACACTTTCAAGAGCAAATGAATAATTAACCAATAATGCTGCAGCTCAATCCGAGCCAGAACTCGGAAACAGAAAAATACTTTTGAGCTCTTTGTGTGCCCCTACTGGTGGCAAAATTCGCTCGTCGGGGATTGTGTCTTTTTTCACCCTCATTGGAAATGTTAAAATTTTTACTTAGAAAACAAAAAAAATGCAGCAAAATAATGTAATACAGAACTCCGCGAGCTTGTGCTCTGCCAAAAGCTCCCGCTACTGAGAAATAAAACTGCCGATCAAAACGGATTAAAATAATAGAAATTGCACAAAGCTATTTCAATATTTATGGTGCTTATTGAATCCCAACTCCGACTGGTGACCCTTTTCACCCTCCGATGCCTCGGGTTTTCTTTTTTTTTTCTTTTTTCGTTAGTGCCAACGCCTCAATATCGCGTTCGGCTTCCGGTGTTTGGATGGTAAAATGCTTTTTTCCGCTGCTACCCCGGAGACGAAAAGCCGGCGGAAAAAGCTCAGGATGGGAACAAATCCGTTACGAAAATATTGCAGTGACCCGGTTGTGCCGGTTAGCACTCGAAGCGTCCCCCGTTTCCCGGTGGTTTCTCGGTTTTAGAATCCATGATGTTTAAAATGTGAATTTCAATTTCGCCGTTGAAAAGGTCGGCCATTAATTAAATAACTTGCTTTGGTCGGATTTTACCCGAAAAATATTGGGAAAGTTACATAAGCCGCAGCTAGAATCGGGTGTATCCCTGGAACGTTGAAAATTATGACAAAAGTTTAGCTGAATATCAATTCGCTAAGCTGCTTTTCGAGATCGGTTCGAAAATGTTAGAATTCATTACTGAACCTAGCGTCTGTTGCAATTTTTGGGCTGGGAATGTCAAACTTTCTAACCTATTTACTGGTCTGGTTTAATTCACTGATAGTTTTTCTGCAAGATAACATAAAATGTTATGTTTTCGGTATTAATTGTTTATTACAGAAAATAAAACTGTCAGCAAACGGAAAGAAAGTTCCCTCGGCTTTGATTTTAGCTAATATTAACGCGGTTTACAGCAATGTTGCGACAGAATTTGTATGATACAAATTTTCTGCTCTTCCGCGCGTCCCTTTTAACAGGAAAATCTCGTTACTAGCGTTGTTAGACAAATTTTTGCACCCCTCTTGAGGCTTCCCCACTTTCTAACACCCCCAAGAAGAAAGCATAAAACTCCACACAACCATACGTACAATCAGCTCTACTAATTTCGAGCGTAGTTTCCTAACTGCGCTGCCTGCGGTTGTCGCTACATAACTTGCAACGCTTTGCCGTGTGGGTAGAAGTTTGGTTCGGTACTGCGGAACGGTGGAAGCAACTCCAAGCCCCCAAAGGGCTGAGCCTTGTACCGCACATCCAATTGCGGTGACGGCAGTGGTTCCTGGTTTTGGTGGCCATTCGTCCTCTTTTCACACAAGTTGGTTTTTGGTTCCGCAAGTCCAGCAGATATTCTGGCCCGGGACTAGTTAGTGTTGTGGTTAACTTTTTGCTGCTATTTGTAGGTGGATAAGAGACCGACATGTCGACAGTTCAATAATCCAACCTGACATTAAAAATTTCTAAATTTGATCACCCCTACTGCAGAGCAAAACCTCCGCTTGGATGGTTCCGTCATAGATGTAGAAACATTATTGCAAAACATTTCATAACATTACCCTCTAAATTTCCCGAAGCGTCAACGATGGGTTGTGGATGCATTAACGCCGTTAACATTTGGCGCCCACTGTATGTCGGGAAGCGGTAACGGTGGTGAACACGGTGAGATTGTTGCTTAGATAACGCACCCCACACACAAACACACACCATTTTAGGTAGAATTCGGCTACACATTGTAAGCATAATGAAACTGCGATAACAAGGGTTTGACTTTTGGTACCACCAACGTTGAAAGCGCGAACCCAGAAAGTTGTTGCATGTGGGTTTTTCGGTGCGGATTTTGCGCTTGTACTGCAGTTCGTGCTCTTGTGTATTGTATCGTTTTCCATTATTACTTTTGCGCTATGTTGGTTAACCTTTTCTGCTGGCGGATGCAACGAAGTATTAACTTGGAAACAACTCTTGTTCCTAAGTTCAGCATTAAGCATTAACTAATTAGACTAACGTGAAAAATTGGACTCAAAATTGTATTTTCGATTGTTTGAAACAAGATTTCTATGATGGAAGTCTTAAAAAACGCAGCCCAAAAAAATTAATTTTTTTGACAGTGACTAAAATTGGTTTATTACATGATTACGAAAGATGATTAGATAGAATTAAATACAGTTTGACTCAAAATTTGCAAATTTTTTTAATAAATTGTAAGAGTTTACTTTATATTTAAATCACTTCCGGTACAACTGTTTGAGCTAGATTATAGAATATTTTGGAATAAAAAATCGGAGAAAATATTTTTATAATGAACATCATCATCAATCAGCAAGCGTTTTCCACGTTTTTTTTTCTGGTGGATTCCACAATGGACGTTATTTTTTAACACGTATTTCGGAACATACATAGTTTTCTCGCACAATGTATCCTAGAAGTAAAAAGTGGCTCCAGTGTTTGGATTAACTCTGATGAATATTTATGCTACTCTAACAACTATATATCATGTGATGAATTTTCTCATGACCAAGGTATAACCACCAAAAACTATGGAAACATACACTTCGTGGCCTGGTTTTTAGAATATTTGTTTTCAATTATCAATCAGTTTCACCAATTATTTTTATAATATTTTTATTCTGCTAAAACAAAACGGTAAACGAAATCTCCAAGCCGCGATTGTTACAATTTCTACATGAAGTAAAATAACTTTGGCCTAATCATGAAAAAAGAAGCTATAATTTTCAATTGGAATCTTAGTAGAATCCAGGCCATTAGATGACAACGAACTTGAGCCTGGGCTTATTCTCAGGCCCCTACTAACCCTTCCTTCACGCTGAACCTTGATAACTACCTCTCAAAAAAACAGGTTCATCTTACAATAATACTGGCTTGAGGGATTTTCAGTCGAAATCTCTTTAGAGATATATAATTGGTGATAATATTGACTAAGGCTCCGAGCAGTAATCGCAAAAATGAAGGCTGAAAAATTATACACACAAGCACGGATAATAATTCAAGCATGTCACTTACTCTCGATAGTAATATTACTAACAATAGAAGTGCGGGATACAGCAGACACTCGGGCGATATTGGGGTTTACGATATCCCGGAAACTAGTTCCTGGGAAAAACTTCTTTTCGGGACTACCAGTTCCCGGGAACATTAATACTGATTTCCGGGTCCCTCGAAAAATTTCGCAAGATTCACTATAATTTTCAATACAATAGTGCAATGAAACTTAATACAACAACAAAACCCGAAACTGACGTCAACAAAGTGTATAGCAGCACAAAGCAAAGTGGGTATCACACAAAAGATATATTTTCTCGAAATGACTGAGAATATTTGCTTGCCGTGTAATACAATTTGCTTCAATTATTTGTCAAAGGTATAAAACATTCAGTAAACGAAAAATAAGAAAAATGTTTGCTTTATCTAATGTCGTTCTTTGTTAGTTAGTTCACTACTGAGCGAAAGGTTGCTTGAATTTTTTCTTTGTTCATTGATAAAAGTTTTCAAAACTTGTGAAATGATAAAAAAATTTAAAAAAGCCAGTTTAACATGGGTCGTGGCCGCGATTGCAACGTAAAAATCATTTTTGCAGGGAAATTACTCAAGCAGGTATTAGACGACGCAAATATTTGCTAATTTTGGTACGATTTTTATTTGCACAAAATAAAATCCGTTTTGAAAATAGCAAATGTTTGCTCCGTCTAATGCCTGCTTTAGGCATTAAAATGCTCCAAAACTGACCTATTTCAAGTCGTATTGAGCTGATTATTCAGTTTCCTTCAGGTATGTTTCGGTCTTCCAAAAAAAATCTGCCGAATGGCCAAATAACGTCCCGGGTTATTAAACAAAATTCTTAGGTACACGAAGGTATTACGACATCATGTCGGGGACGATTTCCCGGAAAATTACCTTTCCCGGGACTCCCGGGTCCCGGTAATAGAAATATTAATTACCGAAATTCCCGGGATTCAGTTTCTAATGAAATGTAGCAAGATCTGGAATCGGTGATTTAAAAGTATTCTAGAAATCAGACACCAGTGCAGCGGTGATTCAGCGACCTTAAGCAAAGTTTTACAGAAGGGAATTATTATTATTTGGGCTTAACGAAAAAATGTCAGCGGATTTGGGGCGATTGTTCGACGGCATAAAAACCCTGAAACCTTCTTTTCTGCTAACATTTGCTACAAAAATCGATCATGAATTTCTGAAGTGAACTTGAATATGTTTTGTTTTTGATCCGTTTCACATGCGAATTGATAATGAAATTGTGAACGATTATTTGATACCTTTTATTAATTCTATTTTCTGTGTGGACTCATCACTGCGACCAGAGCTTAGATCTATTGTGATATTGCCCAGGTGTTTTCCGTACTCCGCACTTCATATTATCGGCAGTATCACTATTGAAGTAAGTGATACGCTTATCTTTCATATCCGTGCTTGTGTGTAAATTTTACCTTTCCGTTTCAAGCTTACTGCTCTACTATACCGAGCCTCTGTCCATCCTAACAATATCGCCTAGTTACAATTCCCTGCAGAGAACTTTCATACGTTACTCACACCAGTTTTCTTATAATAGGGACTTATTTTGTTAGAAGGAGAGTCAACACGGGGTACTGTAGAATTCAGATTGAAGGAAGGGTACGTGGTGGGGAGCCTGAGAATAAACCCATGCTAAAGTCCTTCGACAACCAAATGGCCTGATTCTACTAAGCTTCGAACCCACGACCACCTACTTACCAAAGCGGTCTCTGTAACCTTGCGGCTACGGAGCTCCCCTCCACCTTTTATTGATAAACTTTATTTGAAATCTAAGTTTTGCTAAGATTCTTGTTCCATTCCCGGTTCCTGAGAATTCCCGGGAAATTAAAAGTTTTCACTCCTGTTTTCCGGGAAATCCATTCACGGGAATATAGCAAACCCTAGTAGAAGTACAACATATAGGAATATTTTGACCATAAAAGACCGTTC
Organism: Wyeomyia smithii; assembly: GCF_029784165.1. Classification (NCBI taxonomy): domain Eukaryota; kingdom Metazoa; phylum Arthropoda; class Insecta; order Diptera; family Culicidae; genus Wyeomyia; species Wyeomyia smithii. The sequence continues at coordinate 204,525,523 of NC_073695.1, read as the reverse complement.
CAGATAGAGTAAATATTTGCCTCGTCTAAATCCCGAGTAAAAAAGTAAGAGAGGTTGTTTATTTGACACGACTGCAAGATTATCGTAGAATTACGACATCATGTCTTATGGCAATTAATTTTTTACGATAGGTTTGAAAATACACTCGATAGGGGTTAATCAATTTAATCGTAGGCCTACGTTGGGGTCGTTTTCGTCATTGCATTACAATACAATTTTCGTGGATATGACTTTCCAAAGTCTATTGTGATTTTGTTGTTTACACCCGTAGAATTAAATACTATTACCATTATTTTTAGCAAAGAAATAATCCCATTTCGTTGAATTTTCGAGTCGGTTAAAAAAAAAATCAAATGAAGAAATTGGTCGTAGGTCTGAAAATTCGAGTGATGACGACTTTACAGCTAGTAGAAAAAACGAATATGCTCTAGAAGCAAGGTTACATATTCAATTTTGGGGTGCCAATTCAATTCAATTGGCCGCGTGCTAATAGTTCGCTCCACAAGTACAATTTTTAAAAACAATCTATGACAAACTTTTTTTTTTTTTTATTCTCGTTTATTTTCCGTCGGTCTAGTTCCGCCACTGTTGTGGCCTATCACCGACGCCCAGGGAGGCGAATCCACACCCAGGACCCTAACTCACGACCCGTTTATTAACGGACCGGCGCCAACGGCTTTACTTCCTCATGCGATGGAAGGCGTGATCCTAGAGATTTTTCGCCTCAGAAAATCTCCCGGTGTCAGCTAGGATTGAATCTAGACCAGTTGGGTTGGTTGTGAGTGGATCACGCCACCCCACAACCATCGACACCTATGTCGGCGGTGGGATTCGAACCCAGGCGTCGAGCGTGGTTGGCGGAGACGTTACCAACCACACTAGGCCCCCGCTAATCTACGACAAACTTGTAGTCCGAAAATACTACTACAAATTTCTCGAAGAATGCAATGCTCTAACTCTTATACCCGCAGTGTGAGAGCCCATATTTAATGGGATATTGAGCCAATTTTCGAGGTGAATATCATAATATTCACCGTAAATATTGGCGGAATATAGAGCTAAATATAGGCTCTCGCATTTTAGGCATGAAAGTAAGACCATTGCACTATTCGACTAATTTGTAATATTACTTAAGGTCTTCAAGTTTGTTATACATCGTTTCTCAAAACTGTACTTGCGGAGCGAGCTATCTGCACGCGGCGATTGAATATGCAACCTTGTCCCGAAAATATACGAAAACGACCCGCTTTTTATCTGATAAATTAAGAGGTTATCAACCTTTTGAGTTTCCAGAAAATCACAATTTTTGTTGCATTATCTTAAAGTACAACATCTTGAGAACATTTTTACAAATTTCCATAACGATCTGAGCAAAAGGGAGAAAGTTAGAGCGCATTGCAGTGCGCCTCACCACGGCCGCATAAGGTAAACTTTAAACTTCATACGTGTTTATCTCGGAATGGTGTTTCTCAAAAAATGACTTTGCCGTGTTTACGATTACAGTGAAAATATTGAACCGTTTTTTTCATCTTGTTTTTAAAAATGTTCGCTATAAAATTCCCCGGTCGTTAACCCTCTCCCGGTCACAAGGTTTATCATTAAAATTTATAGCTTCACGAGAAAATTCAAGCTGAACACTTTGTAGACTAACTAAAATTACCTTCAACTGTTATATTTTGAAGAAAATGCACAGTGATGCTATGAGGCAGCATATAAAAGTTTATGGAACAATCGTAAGCACAACAATCTATTTTATATCAAAATATGATGATTATAATTCTTGGTGCCCTAGAGTCACCATGAGCGGGAAAAGGTTAAACGATCAAATTTTTAATAAACAAAGGTTAACTTTTCCGAAAAAAAAACAATTTTTTTGCAATTTTTAATGCTCAAAACATGTTTTGTTCGGTATAAACGTTCCAGTTTGCACTGAAAATAAAATACTTATAAAAACAATCGTTCAGATACCAAGCACACTTTTAAACTAACGAAAAAATAATCGTAAACACCGCAAACCTCAGCCAAAAAAAAAAGCGTTTCGGGGAAAAGGCAATTATTCTTCAAATAATTGTTATTTTTTATGAACAAACGTATTTTGTTGTTGTTGAATATCTAAACTCTCAGAAAATTAATACTTTAATGCAATAAAAAAGGTGCTACACGCTTAAGAAAAATCCAAACTTTGCTCTTTCTTCTCAAGCAGAAAGGTATATAACCCCTCAAAAGAAAATTAGAAAACTATGAATGCATTATTGAAATAACATACTTAGAAATCATACTATATAAAATTTACGGCAAAACACTATTATTGGCAGCATTATTTTCGAATCAGTTTACACATACACTAAGGTCACTTTTTACGCGGTTTTTCTACACGGCTTTTTTTACGCGGCTTTTTTTACGCGGATTCCGGAATTTACGCGTTTTTTTTACGCGGATTCCGGAATTTACGCGGTATTTTTTACCCGAATTTCGGTTCCCCTTCACTCAGAACGCAGAATTAACGCTGGTTTTTTTACGCGGGTTCCGGAATTTACGCGGTTTTTTTTACGTGGCATGTATTTCCCGCGTAAAAAGCGACTTTAGTGTATTCAAAATCATGGTTGAGGCAACATATAGTCAAGAGAAAGTGGTAATATCAACTAATATCCCGGCTCACAAGCCTTCTCTTTCTTCCTACTAGTAGCAAAGATAGGTCAAGCAAACATTGTACATTTTGTATATAAAGGAAAATTTTTTTGCTTTTTTGCTTTTAACATCAATAAAATATCATAGAAACAGTTTTTATACTCTAACAAGTTGGAAAAAGTTAAAATAGTAGTTTAAGGCATGGCCACAATATGTTTGTTTTTAAACAAAGCATATTTTCGCCATGCAAAGTTTTGACAGCTCTTTGTTTACCATTCGGCCATTGCGTGCTGAACGAAGAGGCTGTTGTAGCAATTTACAGGTGAATATTTTTCAATTTGTTACATTTAACCATATGAAATTGGCTGAAAATGCCTACAAAACCGCTATAAGCCCGATTTTTTAATTTTCAAATGCCTTAAAGTTGCGTTTTTCACGACAGAAAAATGTCCTTCTCAAATCCATTATTTCTGCTCTAAAAGGATCTATGATTATCTGAAATATAATCAATCCGAAATATTTCCACACACGGCCTTAATTACAAAAGAGAGCTAAAATATACACTTATTAGGCCAAAATACGTTTTCAGTATTTCGTATGAAATTTGATTTGATCAATAAACTAAGTTGATGAATGATATATGTCAAGATAGACACTCAGCTTTCAACAATGGTATGATTTTTTTTCTCTGTATGCCTGAAGGGCACTGGGTACTGAAATGCCACTGCGACATTCTTGCTGATTGTCTTTTGTGGCGGGCCCCGGTTGCTGTGCACAGGTTACGGATTGTTCGTACTCATTGATGGAGTAGAGTTGTTTTGTTGTAAACCTGTACCCCAATTTAGGTACAACATAGTTGATGAAACTAATGACCTGCTTGGGATTGGAGCTCCATGCTTGGTATGGAGTTAAAAGGTAACTTCCTAAGAAGTTGTACCTAGAGGAAGCAAGAGCTTCGCAAGAACAAAGCAAATGCTCTGAACTCTCTGGTTCAGATTTGCAGAATCGGCAGGTGTCGTTCAACACTACGCCGATTTTCTTTAAATGATAAAAAACGGGACAGTGTCCGGTGAGGAGTCCCGTGATTATCCGTAGGTCACTACGATTTAGACTAAGTGGTATGATAGAGCAGGTATTTATGTTGAAAAATCGTAATTTTTATTAAAGTTGTACAGTCACTTCGTAAAGCTGCCCAAAATACCCCCGTTACCCTACGGTTAACGAAAATTCTTAGGCTCGTTTTTTTTGTTCGGCCTTTAGAGTGGCATTTTTTAAAAGAGAGTGGCCTAAAAATCGACTTTGGTCAAAATTTTCCACAAAAAATCTAAGCTTTGAGCCGTATGACCGATTTTGAATTTTGTGGTTTCAAACTGAAGGTAAATAATGGATATTTTGAGGGCGAATACCAAACTGTACTGTAAATAGTAATAACTATGCTTTTTCAGGAAATTTTACACAAAATATCTAAATTTGATGGAGGTTTTTTTTTTCATTCTGGAGATAGGGTTTTCATATCTTTTTGTCACTAAATACATATAATGCGTCTCCATCAAACATTGCAGTAACTTTTCAATGGAAGCGCATTTCATTGAACAGAGTAGTGAGGTTAGAAATTTAAAATACCAATTTCTATTAAAACATATACCTCGTTGATGGACGAAATGACAATTTTTGTAAAATTTCCTGAGGAATCCAGAAAAAAAAAAATATAGGGTTTTTTTGAGTCTTAGCCCCTCTTTTTCAAATAGTGTCACCGAGCCAATAAAAAATAGGTCTAAACTTTATTGATGAAGATCAGGGCCGGCGTTTCCTGTGGGTAGTATGGGTAGTAGTACCCACTCGGAAAATATCCATGTGGATACTTACCCACACGGAACTATCGGGAAAAACCAAAAATAATGTTGCGAGCGACATATTTTTATGATACCGTTATCGAGAGGTTATAAATCTACACATTTATGTACAGTTGTAACGTTTCTCAGGGAAAAGGATTATTTTTGTATTTTTTTATTTACGATAGAGTTCTAAAGTTTTGTTTTCTCGTAAAAATTTCCCATGCCTAATTTGAGCTCGATCGGACTTCGGGAAGTAGAATCTCAAAACGTTCAAAGTTACAGTTTTTTGATCGATGAAAGAAATGTTCAAGCTGGGAGTATTTCTTATGTGTTCTGGTGTAGCTCGAGTCTACCAACCTAAAGTTTCCATGTCTCTGATATTTAATTTTTGTTTTTAAAACAAATTTTTATGAAACAACATCGCTACTCTCACGGCAGTATCTCATCCTGGATACCAACGACTGGCAGGGCACTCCGTACTTTACTTTCCTCATGAAGGAAGTGACCTCTGTGATGAAATTCATTTCACACACCAAGTTTCCAAAGAAGGTGCTGCTGTGGCTGACAATCAGCGAGAAGCTCCGTACCGGCCGTGAACGGGGAAATTTATAGTACGAAGTGCCTGCCGGAAGTTGCGTCGTTCATCGAAAAATACCATAGGGGCGAAGACGCGGTTTTCTGGTGTCAGCCCACTACTCGAAGCAATCGTTGGAGGAGATAAGGCGGCTGAAAATTGATGCGGTACCCAGGTCGGCCAACTAACCCAGCGTTCCAGCTGCGTTCCTTCCAGAGTGTCTGGGCAAACCAGGAGCTTAAAACCTATTTCAACAATTTTGATGCGAAAATTGAGGAGGAATTGATAAATAAAACTAAGGAAGAACTCAAAAACATGCCTACACCATGTTTCCGTCCACCATGGCGAATGTTCCGGTAAACTCTTGGCAAGCTACTCGCAAGTGCGTGGAATTGCTTTTGCTAAGGCGTCATCCATTAATTATGTAAGGACTTTCTTTCGAAATTTTTGACCCCCCCTCCCCCCATGATAAGGCTAAGTAAGATTTTGCATTACCCCTCTCCACCACCCCCCTCCCCACGAATCTTACGTAAGATTGTCTTTTAGGGGAAAAAATATTTTCGAAGGTAAAACGTGATTTTCACACATAGCACATTCGTAGAGGATAAAACAAAACAAGTTCATACAGTTAATACTATGTTAAAGTGAAAAAAAAATCAAAATAAAGTAGAAATGAAGTGAAGCACGCAATCACCCAGCGACATCGAATTCACTGCTTTCCCAAGGTTCAACTGTTAAGATCGCAGCGATAAATAATTCAACTAGTTTTATCTATTTTAGTTTTGTAAACTTTTTTCCAGTTTTTTTTCAATTTTTCAATCTTACGAAAGATTCTCTTGATTCCCCCTCTCCTTCTTCGTAAGCAATCGTAAGAAATTTAGATACCCCCCCCTCTCCCCCTAAACCCTAACGTAATTTGTGGATGACCCCTAATGAGCCTATATAATTACCTTCCCTAGGAAACTCATGGGAAACATTACTACTGAATGAAATTCGAATATCTAACTTCTCCTAAACCAGGGCTGTCCAACGTACGGCCCGCGGGCCACATCCGGCCCTCGGCTTCTTTTCTCGCGGCCCGCGTAAGTTTTGAAACACGTTTCACATTTGGTCCACGTGTTGATGTATCGGATTGGAATTTGTTATGATACAAAACATCTTTGTATAATTTAAACTTATTTAACGAGTAAAGACATCCGGTTTTTAGTGTGTTGAAACTTTCAATCCGTATCAACATTTCAAAAAAGAAGAACGACTTCAAAAGAATGGAGACAGTAAAAAAAATAGTTGTCGTTCATCTTTATCAGCCGAGAATTTTGAATCATGTTTGCGGATATCGGTATCAGATTTTGATATCAATATGGCACGTGTTCTGGAAAAAGCCAATAGTTTCAAGTTTCTCATTGATTTTCCAAGCTCACGTAATTTTAAAATCCTACAACAATTAATATAAATCCTGTTTTACCATGAGAAAAATTTCAAAAAATCATTGTTTGTTTTCCATATTTGTTATGGCTGTGGCTTGTATGTTTACTTTTATCATGGTAAGCTTCAACTGGTAGCACCCTTGGTATTTCAATCTAAAACGGACTGGCTTTAAATCAAAATCAAAGTTAACCAGCATGATATTTTAACATATATTTGTACATAATCTAAAAATAAGCTGAAATTTGAAAGTTTTTAAAATTTTGGCCCGACAGCTGTTGTGGATGGTGAAATTTGGCCCGCGTGTCAAAAAGGTTGGACAGGCCTGTCCTAAACATTTCATTGGCACCCTATTGTCACCCTTCGTCACCCATGAACCTTCCCTATTCCTTACTACCCACTCGGAAATATGATGTTGGATTAACCGATTAAGGACCAGGTTCGTTTTCCGAACAGTACTTTAAATTTTTCTCCGAATAACTGAGATGAGATAAACATACGCTTAAGTCTTTCAAGCGCGATTTTTACGCGAACAGAGTGGTCTAAAGACCGTTTTTTTTTCGAAAATGAGTTTTTTTGCATAAACCGCATCTTTTTGCATAAACATAAAAAAATTTTGCATAAACCGCATCTACCCAAAAAGCTGAAGGTGGGAAATTTAGAACATTTCGAAAAATGGAACTTCAAAGCTGATTTATACCGTGTTGAAATTTCGTTCCAAACAGAATGGCCATTTTATTTCGGAACAGAGTGGTCAATGTACATAAATCGGTGTAATACTATCATGTAACACGTAACATGTAGCATATTACACGTGATAAGTAACATGTCACTTGTTTTGTACATGTCACAAGGGATATGTAACATGATTATTTTTCATCATTTTTTTCTTGATAAGACCAATACAAATTCATGAGAATCACGACGGAAGTTTGTCCGTTCCCTAGTGGGTTAAACAAGTTTTCGGATAAGATTTTGTTGTATAATGTGACTGCGAGGCAAAAATGGACTTTACCAATGTTTTGCTGTAGAAAAATGCTATTTTTGGCTTGAGTTAAAGATTTTCATCAATTGTGACGACCATGGTGACTGATGGCTCATATCTACTTAGTGTTAAAACATCGTGGAAATCAAGCATAAAGAATAACGTACCTAAACAACTTCCTTGTAGTGCCTCGAACTACTGCCATATAGTTATATTATTTTGTGTTCTCTAATATCTTTAATTCGAAAAGAGAAAGAACTATAGTATCTCTCCTAGAACGAGTTTTTCAGTGGGGATGTGTAGGCCGTTATATCAAGCAATAAGATCTCAAAAACGTCCGAAAAAATTTCCAAATGTTTTCTCACAGGCCTGTATTTTTACAGTCTGGTGTATCAATGTTGAATATATTTTTCACCGAAAACGTAACATTGAAGATACAGAAATAAGCGACACCTATGGGAATTAATCTAGGGTATCGAACGTCTTCGTCTGTGGTTTTCTTCGGCAGTTTTTCTGCAGCAATCTTATGCAAAAGGGGGCCAAAGAGAACCACTGAGAAGATGTTCGGCACCCTACTTGATCGATGTTCTCGGTAACGGAATTGAATAATTTTAAAAGTTTTATGGAATATAGAAGTTATGCTGAACACAATATTTCACGTCACTTACATTATTTTGTCATTTAAATTCAGTTGTTTCTGACGTAAACCACGATTTTGTTTGAAAATTATGTGAATATCATTTAAATATGTGTGAAATATGAAGGAATTCTCTATTATAAGCGATGGAAGCAATTTTTTAATATGCGATTCGACACAAATTTTGGCACTTTTTTCCAACTGTGTAGAGTACTTTTTGTTATTACAAAAACTGAATTTAAGCGGATACAACTGTTCAAGTACTTAATAAATGAGGAAAAAAAACTGTTCAAGTACATGACGAAATGTAACCATCCATCTGTCGTTGACGAGGTTTTATCTAGATTAATTTCGTGACATATTAGTTATGCTAATTACTTTCTCTGTCAAAACTATCGTTACTTGTTTCTCTAAAATTTGAATATTAAGATACCTGCTGAGCTATTCCTATTGATATCAGCCCCCTATTTACATGATGTTGTTCAAAACGATTCGAGTTATGTTTTTCCCATACTAATTTAAAAAAAAAACTACATTAATAATCAAGAAATTAGTTAAACCAACATATCAGCCTTGTTTTGGAAACATCAATGTTAGTGGTCACCAATTTATTTTGGCCACGATATTGGATTGAAAGAAAAGTTGAACAAGTGGTCCAACCTGACATTGAAAATTCTTGCACAAATCATAAAGTTATACAATTCTAAATAAAATATGTTAAAAATCGAGTAGTTTTCAAAACCAGAATTATATACAAATTTCCAACACTTGTTCTACTTGTCTGCTTGTTTTTGTTAAATTTTACCTCACTTAAATTACTGAAATCTCATGATATTCTCTGTTGAATGATATGGTACTTAAAATAAAATAAGAGGGTATCTCTTCAAACATTTGGTAATTTTAATAAAATTTTTATTTATATACCGATTTATGTACGGTAATCGCTCCATTATTCATTTCAACAGCTAGATGCGCCTTTATTTATCTTATTTCTCTCATTTGTCCAATTTACCGTCAAATTTCTACAATGTTTGAAAGGAAATTTATTTGATTCTCGTTTTTTCAAGTAGTTAAAAGTTTTACATTGAAAGTATGGTATAATTTGACGAGAAATTGATCAAAAAGGCGTGATGAGATGAATATAGGTACATAATAATATACATACATTCGAGTTTTCAAAAAAGGTCCTATTTTTCCCCTTTTTCAATGATATGTTGGTTCGAGTAATTCCATAAGAAAATTCAATTTTTTTATTTAGTAATTTTGGTGAGACAAGATTTGACCAAAAACTAAGGTCCCATAAAAGTTTTGATTTCTAGTTAACGAGGGGTCAATTTGATCATCCAAATGTAGTTTCTTTACTTGATCAACGTAGGCTTTCAAACAAATATGGCATCGTTTTCGTCGGTCGTAAATTGTGACCATCTCAACGGAAATTGCTCAGTATCTTAACATTTATTTTTAAGAAAAAAAAAATTATAATAGTTAGACAATTTGTGTACAAAAAAATGACCTATAAACACTGTGCGATTTTTCGATGGTGAATCAGTTTCGAAGGTTGTCATTATACGGGAAGAAAGAGATTTGCAAGCCACAAAAACTTCAAAAGTCATTGTCAATGTTGCAATTATATTTTGCATAACTTTAGTATTTACATGAAATAATCGTTCCATCCTGACTTTTTATTTGTATTTGTATGCTGGTATGTCACAATTGTACATGGCGACCGTGACCATTTAAAAAAAAGTAATTGTGTGACAAATAACTCAGAACTTTTTCTACGAAAGTACTGGAAAGTGACAACGAACCATTTATCGTGTACAATAATAGAAATGTACTGAGAAAGCTAGACATATTTTCAATTTGGATTATTATATTATTAAAACTTCGTCATAAACCTAAAGTAAATGACGCAACCCCTTGCAACCGTACCTGTTGCAAACGATTGAAGCAGACATCCCGCTGAAATAATTGAAAATTTCAGCTACTCAAACATTTATGAGTAATTATTTCCAGTTATTAAAATCCCGTCAAGCGTGAGCGAAGCATTCATGCCGGTTTGAGCAAAATAGCCATTATTCAACACCGAGCAGGCACCCGATGTGCAAAAGGCGAAAGACCGAATGCATTGTAATGCTCAACGAAATTCAAAACCGCCTCTGAGCGTGAAACTTTCCGAACTTTACCAGGTACCGGGGGGCTGCCGTCAGAGAGCGATCCTGGAAAGTCACTCCATAATTCATACAATAACTCAGCCCAACCAGCTGCCGGGGGTTTCGATTTCTTCCCTTTTGCTCTAACAGCTTCCACTACATCAAATACACCCGAAGGTGTCTGCAGCAAGTTTTAACTTTCCGGTACCTAATGTTCTAAATTGCACAAGGAATCCTGCTCTGCTCTGGTGTGGTGGAACCTCACAGCGAAGGTCTTTAAGAAACTATCGAGACAAGACCATACTGTGCAGCATAACCAACGACGTACGATGAAAACTTATTGAATAAAATCTGTTTCAAAGCAAATGGTGGGGAAAATTTACCCCATGTTTTCCCAAACTAGCCCCAGCTGCCCGTGTCAATCCTGCCAGGGAGCCCGAGCTGAGATTGCTCAGTTTTATTGTTGGACGTTTTGAGCTAGAAATAAATTTTTGTCTAGGAAAAATTTTCTTTTGCTTTCCACAGCACTCAGCTTGTAGTGTCTTGTTGTATGTTGGGGCTGGTTCTGGGGTCTATCGCTTCAATCAAGCAGGCCCACTGTACTGATGATAAAATCTCATCAAATATTCTGCCTGAATGCCACCACTGGAGCCAAGAAAACAATCTTCTCTAGTCTGAAGAGCAACCATTCGCTAGATCCTGTCGGTGAAGCATGTATCGTCCGTCGTCAAAGCAAAAGATCGATAAGGTTGTTATACAACAAGGCGTGTCAGGTTTACCTTCGTCGTCGACTAACTATCCGGGGAGCAGTCCTGCAAGGAAAGTCACTCGACAGTGTCCCGAGACGGATTGAAGTTATGTGAACCCCGGTCCCAGACCGAGCGGACGCCAGGCGATGGAAGCGGAGATAATAGTTTTATATCGATTCCACTTTGGACACCATGGGTTTTCTTATCGGTAACATACGGTGTGTCCTTTTCCAGTGGAGTGAGGGGTTTGGGGCGATGAGGTAAGGCCAGGTAACAGTTTCATTCGGGAGAAAATCACGTCTGATTCTTATGGGTTTAGAAGACCTGCTCTAGTTAGTTTGTCTTGGATGTTTGTTTGGCAAAAGGGGACGGGACGCTGCCATTCATGAAGCAAAATTTTAATCATGCTTCAGCAAGCTGCCATAAACAAAAGCCAATTGCTGGAGAAGCTGCTACTTCGAATAAACAGGGATGGTTGTGCTTGGCTGCACCGGTTAACCGATTGGGTTGGTAATCTCGTTACCGTTTGGTTCATTTGTTCCGTCCCGGGCATAAATAATATTTCTAGAATTGAGCAACTTAAAGCAGTGATTTTTTATTTGGCATTTTTTATTTTGATCAGTTATTTGAATTTAACAGGAATTACATTTTTGTGGTCAGCTTAAAATCACTTATAAATAACTCCTTTAAATTTACTATTCTTTTATAATACATTTGAGGCCGGGCTACGTCTTACTTTCAAGACTACTGATTGATAATTGGAATGTTCCATATGATGATTGGCACATCATACCAATAGAAAGTGAGCAAAAAGTTGAGTTGAAAACAATCCAACTTTAGACACATCGTTATAAGACGTCTTTGTGATGGTGTATATGAAGTTTTCAAAGGCGGAATTTTGTAACGGAAAAACATAATACAAGGTATTTAACGACATTAAAAACAACCCTCCAACCCGTTGATTCCCAGGTTAGGTCGATCTCATGCTCCTCATTAGTCGATGACAAACAACAGAGGCGATGATGCAATCAGCGAGCAGCGAGTCAAGCGCATCTTCACTTCCACCATCGATGTAATTTTCCTTTCACGCCTGAAGAGCGCGCAGAGCTTGCATCGTTCCATGCTACGACATTTGCAGCTAACTGACGTGGGTGTCGTCGTTCCTCCTCGCAGTATCTATGTGTACAAACCGGAACCGGCAGCCCCATCGAGGCTATAAATTTAGCGCATCTCCGAGCACGAGTGGAAGCTTTTGTCACCCCTTGATGGTTTGATTTATTGAGTCAACACACAGGAAAATGTGTATCGATTGTTTAAAGCAATCAACCCCCAACAACCGTCCCACTTCTCTTCCAACCGGCTTTACAGCCGTTTCACTTCAGCGGTGTTTGCGTTCCACGAAGGGTTGCACCGTTCCTGTGAGCTTCCGACATCTGGTCCTCGCCTGGGGGACGCTTGCCATCAAAACAAGACACAGGTCTCAATCATCGCCTGGTCTGTGCTGTGGAAGCGAAACCATCTTTCGTTTTTTTGCTGCTGCTGCTGCTCCTTGTAAGTCAAACAAGCCACTGTAAATGTGTTTAGCACTTCCGGAAATTGCCTCTTTTTACGAGACCAAGTCGCTGAGAAGCTGCGCAATTGATGCGTAAATTTAAATTCTACTAGCCACTAGGGGCTCACACTGGCAGGTAGATTCCAGTGGGAGTTTCATTCTTTTTTGTTAACATCCTAAAACTCTTCGGGTCCATTTAATCAAAGGGTTAAACCTGAGGCTGGTCGAACGCCGAGGGACTGTCAGGAACCGTAGAGAAAAGGGGTATCCCTCTCGAAGATTATGATTTATGTAACAGATAATGGAGAAGAGCGATGGTTGTTTGACTTGCCGTATTTCCCTCTCCCCGCTTACGGCTGCAGTGCTAACAGGAAGTTTTTCCATAACTTATTACCCCTTCAAGAAGCCATTTCACCTAGAGCACCGACTGGTTTGCTCGGTCACCCGAAGCTCAGGATCAGAATGTATTTATGCTGAGCATGTCAACAGCGCCAATCGAGAAAGCACTCGTGCTAGTGCGAATGTTGGTGTGATGCTGGAAAAGATGCTGTTCGAACGTTGGAGTAAGTTCCGTTCCGTACGTTTATGAAATATTGTGATTCTGGCTGATGATAAGATATTTATTGCTGTTTTACGACATCGCCGGTGCAGCGGGATCATCGCCCATTACCCCTCCCGGCAATCAGTACCGGACTGTCGGAATCAATAACCAACAATGTGTGAATGGGAGCTCAATTAGAAAACTAATGGTCTCTCTCCGGTGTACGTGATGAGTGATTTATGCTCTCACTGCTACTGAGGGGCTAAATCGAGAAACGAAGATTTACCGCTGCGACAGCCAATAAATTCATACATCATTCGCTTGCGTCTTCGCCTGCGGTAGATGCGCTTTCTGATCAGCTGATGGAAGGTGTCGAGATTGGTTGTAACCTGGCGATGAAAGGTGAGGTTTGCGTGTTCGTGCAATTTTTGGCTCGATGATTTATCGTCTCAACAGCAAAGCTTTTATTGGAAAAGCATCTTAATTTCTGAATAATTTCAACATTAGTTTTTGTATGGCGTCTCCAACATTGTAAAGTTTTTGGAATCGCATGATCACCATGCGCCTCTATGTAAAAATTGGAGTTTACCTTCCTCTACAAAAAAAATGCTGTAGGTTTTCGTTCGGTTCTCGTAAATCATTGTAGACTATTTTTTCGCTTCGAAACTTAGTTCAAAAGGTGATGAGTTTGGTAGCCACAAGGCTACTCAATCCGGTTCGACAAGCGGGTGGTGATAGGTTCGAATCCTAGTAGAATCAGGCCACTTCAAGCTTGGTTGTCATTCTCAGGTTCCTTCACACAAAACATTAACAGACTTGAAAAACTCTGGTAGGTATAAACTTTCGAAAATATCATCGACCTCACAGCACGTTATACTGAGCACGATCAACTTGTGAACAATTAATATCGCCTCGGTAATGTAGCACGAGCGTCGTCTCGTTAAATTGACATTTGCGCTTCGAAGAGATGCACACTGTCGTTCGTTTGGCGATGTTAGTTTGTTTTGTTTCTATCTGTTCAATCCTATTCCGGTTGAGAAACATTATTACAAAATCAACTCTGAGAGAGAAAACAAACACTTTTTGTAACACGTAGCAGGTTACTTCTCAATAAGCGAGTGTGCATCTGCGGAAAACGTACAACATCATTACATATGGGTCATTCCATACGAAGTGTACATGCCACTTGGACATGATCATCACAGATTATGCTCAAAGTTGGGGAAATTATTCATCTACTGTCTCTTTGGAAAAAATCCAATTTTGGTGTCGATTGGAATACCCCCGCTCTGTAGGACCCCCCTCTTTATTGCAAAGTCACGCAATTTTTATCAATTACAATTCATAGACGTGAGATGTCGGAAGAATACCGATAGATGATTTTTAAAGAAAATAAACCAAGGAATCCAGAAAAATTAACTTTTGACCAGAAGTGTTGCCTGATAAATTATTTTTGTATCTGAAACCGAAATTTACATTTTTCGGCAAGTGCAGCCACCTCTATTTCAAATTTGATAATTTCATCGTGTTCCTAGGAAAATTTTACGGAAGAAACAACTATCCTCCCGAGGTAATATAAGCCGATCTCGAGATATAACATTTTTACGAAAATAGTAGTAAATTTCGTAATTATTTTATTTCATAACTTATAGACGTAAGACACCCGAAAAACAGTGATAAATTTTGAAGAAAATGAACCAAGGAATCCAAAAAAATATTATTTTTGACCGGAAGTGTTGCCAGATAGATTATTTTTTTATTTTAAAACTTTTAAAACTAAATTTGCTTTTTTCGGCTAATGCAGCTAATTTTATTTTAAATTTGATGGTTTCATCGTGTTTCTTGGAAAATTTTACGTAAGAAGCAGATATCACCCCGACGTAATATGAGCCATTCTCGAGATATAGCATTTTTACGAAAAATTAATTACGAAATTTAAAATTATTTTCGTAAAAATGCTATGTGTCGAGATTGGCTTATATTACCACGGAGTGATCAGTGTTTCTTACGGTAACTTTTTCGAGAAATACGATGAAACCATGAAATTTAAAATAAAATTAGCTACATTTACCGAAAACATGCAAATTTAGTTTTAAAATAGAAAAATAATCTATCTGGCAACACTTCCGGTCAAAAATAATATTTTTTTCTGGATCCCTCGGTTTGCTTCCAAAATTTACCACTATTCTTCGGGTGTCTTACGTCTATAAATTGTAAAAAAAAATAATTACAAAGTTTACAACTTTTTTCATAAAAATGTTATATTTCGAGATTGGCTCATATAACCTCGGGATGATAGTTGTTTCTTATGTAAAATTCTCCAAAGAACACGATGAAATTATCATATTTCAATTAAAAGTGGCTGCATTTGCCGAAAAATGTAAATTTTGGTTTCAGATACAAAAATAATTTATCTGGCAACGGTTCCAATCAAAACTTATATTTTCTGGACTCCTTGGTTTATTTTCTTCAAAAATCATCTCTCAGTATTTTTCGGACATCTTACGTCTATGAATTGTAAGAAAAAGAAAAAAGAGATTTTGAACAAAAATTACGTGACTTTGCAATAAACAGGGGGGTCCCACAGAGCCAATCGACACCAAATTTGGGATTTTTTCAAAGTGACAGTAGAAAATCTGTGATGATCGTGTCCACGTTTGTGCTTTTTCGTGGTCACTTGGTACAAGAAAAAAAAGTTATTTATCCAACTCCGTACGATTCATGTCTGTAGAAAACACAAAAAATATCCATGACAAAAAAAAATAATTAAATCACTGCACTGGTAGGTTGAAAATCAACGAGTAATTTGGAATTTTCACGTCTAAAAGGCACACATTGGAAATGCAAATGATTGTTTATGCGCTAGAAGCGCTTCCAGATTATTGCTGAATGCCACAGATAACAAGATTTCGACAACTCCCGCTGCAAAACATTGTGCGATGTTCTAATGTATTATTGGTGTTATTTATGACCCCCCACCCACTTCGTCACAGGTTGTCACAAAACGGCCATACCACCCCTCCTCCATGAATGCTTCGTCATTTAGGTATGCTACTTTAACCGACGATGCCATAGTTGATAACATTAAATTAGTAAATAGTAATGTTACTGTACTGCTAAAGCAAAACAAGCAAAGGTACTAACATTTCCATTGTGTATACTCCATCTACACCGGGGAGGCTAGACGGACCCGTGGGTTGTGTTTTTCCGGCCCAAAATAAAGGCATTCTAGGAAAGCTTCGACTAACATTTTTCTGCCGAAACTTGACCTTTCTGTTAATGTTTGTTTCGTTGGGATACAGACTCAATATAAGCATTGAAAAATTGTTTGAGCAATGTGGGCTAACATTGGGATACAGACGTGGTCCCCGTGGTTCTGTGGTTAGCGATGTCGGTCGGCTAGCTCTCCCACACGGTTGTGATATCGGGTTCGATTCCCGATCGAGTCGAGGATCTTTTCGAGCTGGAAATTTTTTCGACTCAGCATTGGGGCACGGTGCACAGCGCGTTGACCCATAGACAAAAGTCGAAAATTTGATGATTTTTTTCGTCATTATAAACTATGTTTTTATGTTAGTGCAACCTTCTACCATCGTATGAGTGTATTTGTGCAAGCTTCTGACGTCTCTGACACGCGTAGTAAGTGGAAACAGAAACAAAGGTTAGCGAGTGAAAAAGCACGTGTTTCAAAAGACTGAAATTGGCGCATGACGCTTTCTCTCTGATACACAAAAACTAAGTGACTTCTAATCGAAACTTGGCATGGATTACATATAAAATGGTTCTTATAATCAATTTATATACAATTTAGAGTGATTTTTATTGAGAAACATCGTAAATCAGTTGGTGAACATAAAGTTATTCACAAAAAAAAACTGGAAAACATCAAAATTTTCAAACAAGTCGTGGAAAAATCAATCAAATTTAACCAATCTGAGATTTATGTTGAATGTTACTATGAAAGGCAAAGAAACAATAGACATTAACTTCAACTGCTAATTCGTGCGAATTTTAGACTTTTTTGCATTTTTGTAGGTCAACTTGCGCGCCAGACATACGAAACCTTATTTGAGAAGTGGTATCAGCAAGCAATTGGAAGTAAAAATGATGTAGTTTTCTCGACAAAGGTGGAAGTATTTGGATTGGAAGATGCTTCTAAAGCCAGTGAGCCAGTTGTGAATCTACAGGGTGCTGCGTAGCCGCAAGGTTACAGATGGTCGTGGGTTCGAATCTTAGTAGAATCAGGCCATTCGATGTCAAAAAGGGCTTTAAGCATGGGTTTATTCTCAGGCTCCCCACTAGTTACCCTTTACGCTGAAATCTACAATACCTTTTCGTGACTTCCTTTTAAAAAAAATTGGTGCCTTTTATCGATAAAACTGACCAGAAGGACGCACGATGAAACTTCTCTAGGGAATTATCATTGGTGATATTCGGCAGGAGGGTCGAGGCTCGGTATAGGAGAAACAGTAAGCGTGTGAAGAAAGAGTATCACATTACACACAAGCACTGATAAAAAATATTAATAAGCATGCCACTTCTCAATAGCGGTATTGCTAAAAATAGAAAAGCAGGATACAGCAGACACCGGGCATATCTCACAATAGATCAACGATTCTGGTCGCAGTGAGGAAGTACATACAGAAAAAAATCGATCGAATCAACACAATGATAGCAGTTTGGTAATGCTAATACTGTAATACTGTTCAAACTCTCTAGTCCATAATATTATCAAACTATATCACACATTTAAATTTTTCACTAGTACCATAATTGGTTCACTTACCCTAGGAGATGAATCATGTTTAGGTCAAATTTAAAAAAATTTTCATGTTTTGGTCTTTTGTATAGTATTTTTCAAAAAAAAAGTCGTTTAAATAGAAATTGTGCTGAAATAAGGCCTTATACGAAGGATTTTGACTTTTGTCCAAGCTTTCCATATGTTCAACGCACTGTGCGGTGTATCGTTGTACTTATCCTACACATGCAAAATGTGCCAAAAACAATATCGATAACGAATTCTCTCAACTAATCTAGTTGATCGAGACCGCTATTAGCCCCAAGGCTAAGCGTGCGATATTGTTATTGGGATACAGACTCAAAATAAACATTGAAATATTGTTTGAGCAATGTGGGCTAACATTTAACAATCAAGTTACAGAGTGTGGTACGAAATCCGATGGAATTTTCTGCAAATATCATTTTCTACTACTTTGAGCAGTAATATCAACATTTTCGAGGTCAGTTATCTTGATAAGGTCCTTTCCAATGACGACGACCGGAAGCTAGAACATGCCGTTCGAACGAAATTTCCCACCAGCCAAGTGTGCGTTCTAGTAGACTGCAGAGTTATCAAACTAGGATGCGATATTTTGCTGATTTGTGCTTTAACAAATGCAAAATCGAATAATCCAACGGGTTCCCGATCAGAAGAGCATAACTAAAAAATTACAAAATTCTATCAACGTTAGATACAAATAACATATTTTGATACAATTTTGTATTTTTCCATATAATTTTGATAACAAAATTGTGACCGCTTGGCTTAAACCAAGGCTTTGAAATGCCCCGGTCGGAAATGGCGATGTACAACATAACCTTTTTTTCAAACTTGTGCTTGAACTTGTATTTCACTTCAGGCGGTGTGGATGACTTGTCGCTGGAGTCGTAATTATCATTTCCTGGAATATGCGTTTTGGACAGCGGAAAATAGCTTTCGTCGTTCAGAACGAAAGACGTCCCGAGGTATTTTTTGGTTATCCACCGACACTGTGTTTTAACCGTCTCAATCTGCTCCTCCGTGTTCTCCGGCGACCTCGTCTTCTTCCTGCAGACGATTCCTTCCATCTTGAGAGTCCGATGGATCAATACGTGGGAGCAGCCATATTTCCGACCGGCGTCACGCAGGCTGGTTGCGTCCTTGTTGTCAAACAGCTTCTTTAACGATGTCTTCCTCTGCTTCGTCATTATCGTCACCGGACGACCACTTCCGACCTTCCGCTCTGCGTTCAGGGAACCCAGGATACGATATACCGTACTGACAGGTACATTTTCTTCCTTAAAATGTGTCACCGTGAACTTTTTTCCTTGCTGGAAATGCGTTTCGTAGAACCGTACAATCCGTTCGCGGAGCACGTGCTGTTTCGACGCCATCTTTGCTTTGACTAAATTCAAACTAGCAAAACCAATCACGCCTACTGTTTCTAGGGAGCCCAAAGAGCAATTTTCTTGGAGAAAGAAAATTTAACGCTCTGTATTTGAGTTACTGTAAGGTATTGAAAAAAAACTCATTTTTTATTTAACACCCGTTAATTCTTTTGGATGAATCTACTAGGAAGTTATCGACTGGCTATCAGTCTGGCTCTCTGCCGAATATTGTCATTCGTGCCGCATGGCCGGCCCTCCGTAGTCTGCCGTATTTTATCAGCTTGTTTGGTATGCTTGATGCATCCCGAAGCTCATGCCCCTACGCAACACTCAATTCTCCAGTTTTTCGACAAATATTGAACGCAAGGTCCTACATTCGAACGCCGGTCGGCCTCTTCAATCGACCAACACTCATGGACGTAAAGTACCACCGGGAGAATCAGCGTTCTATAGAACGCAACTTTCATGCGGACATGCA
This sequence comes from Wyeomyia smithii, assembly GCF_029784165.1. Classification (NCBI taxonomy): domain Eukaryota; kingdom Metazoa; phylum Arthropoda; class Insecta; order Diptera; family Culicidae; genus Wyeomyia; species Wyeomyia smithii. Next base: position 204,505,819 of record NC_073695.1, on the reverse strand, counting down.
TGCTGCGAGATCTCAGATGACTTGCTGCACCCTTCAAGTCAATGATAAACAGGAAAGCTCGTTATCTTACCTTAGACCGTCCAACACGATGAACGGGTTCCAGATTACTATTCTGGGACATAATGAGAAACCGTCAACAGTGGTAAGAATCAGCTTAATCAGTTTGTTGGAAAACCGAATCCAAGCATTATCTACCGTTACTCATTGCAATACACTGAGTCGTACGCCGTCTTGAAGTCGATTTCCACACGACTTTCCTGCGTCGGTTAAGTCTCTTTTCAGTAGTGACTTTCACCTTCGCTTTTCGCAGCGCCGGTTCGATTAGAGTGGACGATCAAAGTACCAAGTTTCAAATAATTGTTCCTTTTCGTTGGCCTGGGTCTAAATCGTCTATCGACTGTTCTGATTCGAATTTATTGCTAGGTTATTCGTTTTTGAATACTTTCAATATGCCTAGCCGACTGAACCGCCGTCTTATAGATATGGATGTAGAGACACCGCATTTCATAGCCTAGCCATCTGTTCAGGATCAGACGCTGTTTTACACTGCTCAATATAAGAGAACAGAAGCGTACGGAAACCTTTCTTAGTAAGCAGAGAACTAAAGTTTGTAACAGGGGGTCACCATGTACACTCTAAAATTTCCCGGCGAAACCCTTAGAGGGCGGCCAAGTACCTCTAACGGATATTCGGGTTTTTACTAGAATACTAAAGCAAAAAAATAAACAAAATAAACAAAAACTTATTGGTTTATTCCTTATTTTCCTCTTCGCTGTTGTGTTGACAGCACTCCCAATACCGGTTGTTGTCCAAGCTGCTCTGGCAGGTCACAACAGTGGCAGTTTCGGTCGGCAGTGGCAGCTTCAGTCCTCAACGGGGAGGTATTCTCCTGCTCCTTGTTATTTGGCCGGGGAAAGCCAATTGCTGCTAACCATATCCGGCCAGCGAATATAAACGATAACACTCAATCCACGGGGCTTACACTGCTTCCAAAGCTGGGGAGGCGTGATTGAACTTATTTTGATCCAAAAAAAATGGGTTTTGAGCCGTAGTGTCTTAAGAAATGTTGATCCATTGATTGTTTTCCATTTTACAGATGTTGTAATTTTGTGATTAATCCTCTAAACAGGGAGAGACGAACATAATTTTTTTCATTTTTGCATATAAAATTTCACAGTGTTTGGCAAAGTTGTAGCAGATGTTGTAAAAAACAACTTCTTCAGAGACACCCTACTTCTATCTGCCTATTCAAATGGACTTCTGTGGAGTTTTCTACAGATTGCTACTAAAAATCAGTTTCTTTGATATAACTTTTCGTAGTGATTTTCTACACTTTTTCAATGTTCTTCAATGTAGTTTGCTATAATGAAACAAACGATTTCTTAAAAGAAAGTATATTTATATTTCACATATTTCTTTGGTTATTTCCAATTTTATTAAAACAATGCAATAACTAACTAATATCTGCAGACTAAACCATCTATGTTAAAGTATAAGTAAACCATCATTTAATCCAGATATAGACATTTGTCTCTCGATTTCTTCTGTGTATATATCTGTATGTAAATTAGTGCATTCAAATAATGCAATTTTCAATAACTAAATAAATGTCAGAGATAAAAATAAGCTTTTTTCGTGAACTCTTGTTTTTTCTAGTGATAAATGTTGTATAATATTAATTTTTTTAGAAAATCACAATAAAAAGTTATATTAAAAAATGATTATAAGGGGCATCCTACAGGAAATTTCACAATGGTTCATTTAAAATTGTGTCTTCGACAAAGTTGTTTCTTACAAAATGTACTAAAACTTTACTCAGAAAAGTGGATTGTTATATGCAAAAATGAGAAAAATGAACTCGTTTCTCACTTTTAGGTAGATCAATAACAAAGTTCTAGCTTTCATCAAATGAAGAATAATTAACAAAACAACTTTGCTGAAGACACTACGGTTCCAAAAAAAAAATTTTGTTTTGAATAAAAAGTAATTAGTTTAACTAGAAATCGTCAAACACCAAACAAATATGTGGGATAGAAATGAACTTTCTCCAAAGAAATCTTTTTTTTTTTGGATCAAAATAATTTCGATCACGTTTTTGCAGCTTTGGAAACAGTGTAGGGCTCCGGGACAACCTTCATTGGATTTCACAACACAAAGCAGCACAACCTTCGCTTTTTGCGAGACAAGAACTGTAGTACTGTAATGTCGCTTAGTTGAACTGAGATATCTTTTTGTTTCGAGACACTGGTAAGTTAACCGAATTCGAATAACAGATGGTTATTTTCCATGATGTAGAACACATTTTTGATGTAGAATAGGTCTTACGGCAACAATTACAGGGACTAAATTTCAATACAGCGATCCAATTTCGAAACCGAAAACATCGAGAGCGTCACAAAAATTGTCCAATTTCAAACGTTTCGAACCCAGTCAGTTTCCAACCGATCTCTGTCATTTTTACAGCAATCGATTGGAAAATCATTTAAGCACCCGCCCAAATGCAGAAAATTGTAATCTGATTGTTCAAACTATTGTAATATTGAAAATTGTTGAACATTGTCGAAACGCAAATGTCGACTTTTGATTGGTCGCTTGCTGCTTTTCCCTAAAAAGGACGACAAAATGGAGTACCTAGTTAGCCAGGAATGCACTCTTTGGGCTATATAAGAGACTGTTTCTCCTCAAGCAAATCAGTTTACTAGCAGCAGGCGGCAGTAGCGGACATCAACACCGATGGCAGTAGGCGAAGTGGAGCAGCAGCGGGCAACAGCGGCGGCGGTAGTGGTTAGCTGCAGTTCTTAACTCTTTTAGTTCGGCTTCCCTTCGATCTGAGTTGGACCCCACCAGCGGTAATCCAATTCAGATATCGTTGGGTGAATACAACCCGAAACTGGAAGAGACTCGCGCCGCCAAGCAGTTTGAGAAGCCACCATCATCCAGCATATGTATATATAGGGTGTGTGCACATAACGTGTGAGAATATCTGTGGCGTGTGTCCCTAATATATAGGGTGTGTGGCTTGCTATATAGCGTGCGTGGCTAGCTGTATAACGTGTGTGTATGTTTATAGCTTGTATGCATGTATATAGCGCGTGTGTGTATGTTTATATCGTGTGTGGCCTGCTAAATAGCGTGCGTTGTTTGCTATATAGCGTGTGCATGTCTAGCGTGTCTGTGCATCTTTATAGCATGTGTGGCTTGCTATATAACGTGTGTGGCTAGCAGTATAGCGATTGAAATTTCCATACATAATTGCTAATAAATCACCATGTAGAATTTAATTATCACTGAAAAACCATTTAAAACTAAATAGAAAAATTGCCATGTTGAAAAAAAAAATATTCAGTTGTCAATAAATGGCATTGACAAACACAATTAACCTCAAAGTTTATCTGTAGAATTTCTGAACTAGTGAGCCTGAATCACATAATTTTTCGCGCAAGTCTTACTAATTGCAGCAATCAGTTGTAAAATTATCTACGCTATCGTAAAATGCCGAAAATTGTTGTTTGAACTGTTATATCCTAGATGGGGAATGCACTATTTGCGCTTGTCTATAGCCTCTTCGTAGCCACTGCCTCCATTAAGATATCTTAGTGCAACTTGATACAAAATTGAGCCTCAAAACAATTCAATTTTTGTTTTGGATACGGCAGCAGGTGAAACCGCAGTGCCGGCTACAGAGTTTACCAGAGTTACCAGAGTCATCTGGAGCAAAGAGACTATTAAATTAATTAACCCCAATTGAGTGTATTCACAAACCTGGCTGTCGTATTCTACGTTACCTCTGCGGTCGTGTCTTATAAACAACCTCTTCAACTATTTTTAACTCTTTTACATTCGCGCTTCATATCATTCGTAGTTCGCGTATTGTTAAACAATGAAATCAATTTGAACACAGTTGTGACAAAAAGAAGTAATGTTCAATTTTTTTGGCATATTAATTCTTTTAAACAATACTTTTGAGTGGAGAAATTTTCTGCACAGAAATCCTAACTGGTCCATACCAGTAGAGTCGTCGAAAAACGTTCTTCAAAAGCTAATTTTCTTGTATCTCATTATTGACACAACTGAAATGATTGTCGAACAACAAACCAATAGTTAGCATACTATTTAACACTGTTTGGGCTATAAAAAATTTATTATTTTTTCGGTTTGCCTTTGACTATAATATAACCTGCATATTACTTTCATAAAAAAAAGTCATTTATAGATAGTTCATGGAAACCTTTCCATTCAAATTCGTAAAAAGTCATACTACATGTTATCACCACATTCTATTTACTATCGTGCCATTCCATGCTATTTTGAAGCCTCCTCTCAGGATCATTCATTCAGGAAATACTTCTTATGCCCAATCAATCGCACTTCTACTTCGCTGCTCTTATTGTTACGTTGGAGTGTTAGATTTCGTATAAATCCTTTAGTTTTTATTGATGTCAATGTTTTTATTAAAGCATGAGGTATTTATTGTATTTTTCAGTTTTACTGAAATATATTCCTCAAATATAGACAAAATATTGTGTCATTTTTTCACCTAATCAAAATCACACTTTGTTTGTGTTTTAAACACGTCACTGTACAAAACAGTCTACAGACAAAAAACACACACCACCACAAAAGCAAAACAAACCCAAACTCTATCGAAATCTCCTTCCGGTATGTGGAGAACGCAAACAGACGCCGCTCCTGTTCTCTTCCAAACCGAAGAATTATAAAAATGAAATCGAAATTACGAAAACCGACATTCCATGCATACACCGACTGCCCACCCCCCGCCCGTTGAAAAACCAAGCTGGCCTTTTCGGTTATCACCTACCGCAGGTATTTTTCCGTTATTTTTTTGTCGGGGAATTTTCTCAAATTTGGACAAGTGCTGGAAATGATGTGTAGCGGTGAGGCAGGTAGCCGGCTACCAAATGTGGCGCGTTTCGTGTGGTTTCCTGCTTTTCCGGTGAATTCCGTCGGACGGAACTTGGCAGGGCCCGAGCTATAAATGGAAAATATTTGCTCCTTGTTTGCACTTTCGGTAGCAACACCAACAGCGAAGTTACGTATGTGTGTGTGAGAGTGCGTGGATACCAGTTGTGGATCTTTGGATAGGTTTTTCCGACGCTTGAATGAGTTTATGTTTGACGAAAGCCTCATCAAAAGTAATGTTAACAATGTTTTATGGGATTTATTTCTCTCCGCTAAACCCGCAGCTGAAGTTAGCTTTATTTGGCGGGAAATTGAAAAAATACTAATATTTGTAGAGTTAACCGCGTCGCTTTTCTGGCGTGAAATTTGTGACACTCGACTGGGCAGATCATGTAACGTAACGAAATCAAAACGCATCAACGATTCTAGTCGAATAGGACACGAACTGCTGATTCGTAATTAAGTTATCTAAGTTTACATCCTTGATTGAGCAATTTGTATGCATCGGGATGACCATCAACCATTCCGGTACTATCGGTACTATAAATTATCCAAATCGAGCAGCCGCTCGATACACAACTACGAGAACAGGTGCTTCCACATTGGCCGTAAGCGGCAGTTCTCGTAGCAATTCATTAAAATTTATTCAATATTGATTGCAAACAGTCTTGCCAACTCTGCTATGTGCATATCTTTTCAATTTGCAACACCACCCCTCTTCCCCGCAGGCTGCAGTATGTAGGTTACACACCAGCTGAGGCTGCTTAGTGGAATAGTTTTAGCATGAAGATACCTGCTGGTTTGTATGCATGAAACACATCGCAGGAATTGGGTCGATCTTTGAATATGTTGACCCTATTTAATTTGTCAGTAGTGTATATGGGGGACCTTTTTATAATTTGATCTCTTCAAAAACCATCTCAATTTTGGATGAAGGAAACATGTTAAAGTCGCATTCAACAGTACGGATAGTTTGTTAGCAGGGTAAATGCGATAAAAAATGTATACATGAATCCTTTTCCTGAAACGGCTTTCGTCGTAACCTACCCCATGTTTACCATCCTATAATTATATTTCATGTCTGGCTAGTAGCCAAACTTACGTAGGATGAAGTTGGGTGAAATATTAGAAGAACAATTTTGTTTACTCATTTTAGGGCACAAAAAAAGGTTTCGTGGGAGACAAGTCTTGATGAGTCTGGCATATAATCTGTTTAGTTATTAATTTTCTCTTTTTCGTGTCGGATATCAGTAGCGCCGGATCTGCTAAACATTACAGTCACACGCATCTCAATCTATTTTTAATTGATTCATCATGCAATTTACCGGCATGCTTTCTAGCATTATTATACCATCAGCTGCATCAAACATTACATCATTCGTACAGCATACGTAACTATCCTCTCATTATCTTTCTAAAGAATGCATCGTCCCGTCATTATGAAAATTACTGACTGCTTTCCATTTTAGAACAGTGCGCAACCACATTCCAGTATACCTACAAATTCTGTTACTCACAAGAGCGCCATTCCTCCCACTGATATCAACTCCTTCGGTATGCATTAAACATCGGCAAAACGAGCTTTCGCATTGGCTCCGGCCGTCTGGGTTTTCTTGTTGTTGAGATAATTTCCTCGGTAATTAAATCATTTGTCGGAGCTTCTTCCATTTACAACACTCATCCTTCACATGCACGTCTCCGGGCATGGCTCAATAGTCATCCCCCGGTGCGTTTCGGTCGGGCAAATAGATAGAAACTTAATTTCAATCTAAATGCATTCTCCGGCATTCATCCGAAGGCAGACAAAACTCGACTCTGCTGCTCAACTGTCTTTCGAAAGCAAATGCCTCTTCCAATCCAAGCCGCCGTGAAGGAGGTGAGTCTAGAACATAAATTGAAATACTGAACAGTTCTACAGCTCTGAGGCGAACCAACAACCGGAGAAACAGATTGAATTAATTAGCTCAAATTAGAACGGAATCAAAACAGCGAAAAACAAACATCCGAAAAACAGTTTTTTTTCTGCTGTGTGGTCGCTTTAGCGTCTGTCTATTATTTTTCCATTAAATTCTTCATCGTGAAAGTATCTCCTTTCCCATGTGGCAAGCAAATTCCATTAAGCTTTCGGTGCAATCATCCTTTCGACGAAGAAGGAGGGCAAAGGGCGACACACTCACGCTTGGGAAAGATAATACAGACCATGGCAAGAAATGACCTTTCGTAAGTGGCTGACATTTATCGACAGTATATTTCATAATAATAACACCATCATCACTTTCCGCTTCCTCCGTTCTCTAGTCTGAACTGTGGCAAGGAGATAATTTCCATTTTTTGATCGTTTGGCGAAAATTGGCAAGCAATTGTGTGTGTGGTTTTTTCGGAGGCCACTTCTATTGGGGTAATGAAAAAAATATTCAAACGCACACACCATTTACCAGACCGAGCTATTTACTTTGCTTTTTGTTTCGTTTCCATTTTTTACTCTATGACAATTGAATTCGCTTTCCCATAGCCGTGCGCAGGATTTTCGTTTGGGGGAGAGGGTAACCGAAATGAATTTTTACATCTGCAGTATAGGCTCATGAATGCACATACAAATGGTTTCATTACGACACTGTACCCGCTGATTAAACCAAATATTGTTTTTGTGCTATTCACAATGGATGCCGGTTTCTGTAACTATAAAATAACTAAAATGTTCTAAATTGTTCTTCACTTACCTTAGTGAATAAATAAATGTCTTCTGCTACTGTCTCAGCTTAATTTATGAGATCCCTCGATCATTCGAATTTGATGCACACCCAGAGGCTCACATTCACAGTTTAGTGAAAACAGTTCAAACTACAGCCATGCAATTTTTTTTATTCTCGGTTTTAGCTTTTTATTTACGACTTAAAGCGTTTGTTAGCTTTCTGATTCGTAAAAGTGTAAGTGATTCAGATTGCTATGTTAAATTTGATAGTGAAACAGGCTCTAAATGTTTTCGAAAACATTATGCTAATTTTGGGTCGAAAAAACATTAGAGCATTTTTTTTTATTTTTCTACACGTTTATATTCTATATTTTATCTGGTGATTTCTCAGTGAATTTATATAGTAAATTTTGTACGAAGGTAACTGCTCCATTATTCATCTCAGCCCATATATTCATCTCATACAACATGAAAACACAATTGAAAACAGGAAAAAACGCATATTTTCTGATCAAATGCCATTGATCTAATTCTAATCCAATTCTTTTTAATTCACTTTAGATTTCTCATAAAGTAGAAACTTCAAAAACTCACTGAAGAGCTCTAAATTTGATATTATAGTCGAGCATCTGCATTCGAAAACTCATTTGATTCAATCACCTTTCTCAGAAAACAAAATCCACGCATTGTTCCTTACGGCTACAACGGGACTAGTTCAGCAGCCAACCAAAGTTTTTTTCATCACTAGCGGACCACTTTTTATTTTAATCACTAAGCAAAATCACTCACTACACTAAGAATACTTTAATCTTCGAAATGTTCACCTCAAATTTCCAAAAACAAGCTTGAATTAGCAGAAATATATGAGATGAATTTCTACAATGCTTTAATTTCAACTGTATGTATTTTAATCTGTTTTCACTGCGTTGAAAAAAATTAAAAGTTGCCACATCAGTTTGTGTTAATACGAAAAAATCATACTGAAAATGTTAAATTATTCTGATATAATTGACATAAATCGACAGCACTGCAGTGCCTAGGTTACCAGTTTTGCACGTAATCAACTACAGCGGATATTTTGGTAACCTACTACGACGGGCGGCTACGTTCATTCATGATAATGTGATTCATTCATAATTAACAGTGTGATGAATATGGGGGCGTGATTCAAGTTTTGAGATGAATATGGAAGCGTTGTGAAAAATGGTTTGCTTTACAAAATTCAGGATAAATCTAGCTAAGTTTACTAAATATACAATGCTGGACGATTCCATAAGAGCAAGTAAGCGTATTTTGTTTATTTGTTCAATGATCTCGTGGAAATTTGGTGTTGAATTCGTGCATTCTCGTGAATATCGGCTTAATGAGATGAATAATGGAGCAGTTCCCCTACGATGCACGGCTTACGAGCTGTAATTTAAAAAAAATAAAAAATGGTAAATGATTTTCTAGCCAATCGGAACAAATAAGTACGTTCCGAAATTTTGCGATTTTTTTATTTTTTCTGTTTTATTTTGTCGCATAGATTCGTTATATTCGAATAAATTGAAAATAATATTTTGCTTGGTCCATTCAAATGATAACGAATTTTGTTCAAAAATTGCACAACAAAGTTGTTTGTTTTCGTGTTTTTACTCTCAATATATACAATTCCAGAGTCTTGATGAATTTTTATGAAACTCTGTTGTATATTTAAAACCCATTATTGTTTTAGTTTTATTTTTAAGTGTTAGCGTCCGATGTATTTTTATATTTTCAGACCACTTGAGTAATGGTATTGACTCTTAAACTATAAAAGCCTCCAGTTTATTGACATCAAGCCGCTGTGCAACTTTTTTTTGTCTCCTTTTACCTCTGGTCAGGCTTGTCGTTTCTCCTCAGAGAATTACTAGCGTGAAGAAGATTATCATTCACTGCAAAAATAACCGCTCTTACACTGGTGGACAAAGCGACAAATTTGCTTGTTGAGAGCAGAGAGTCGTGTGTATCTAGTAGCTTGCAAGAAAACCGCGGTGGAATCTTAAATATCTCTCCAGAGAGATAATAAACTAGTGTAAGTGTTCTCACACGAAAGGACATTACGCACAGTAACTATACAACAGAGTTCACTGTGGGCATCATAAGAATATATCAAATGAGGGGAATATCTAGGCAGGGAAGTAGATTGCGTTGTTTGCCTTGCATCTCGAAACTGAAAAATATTAATCCAGCTGCCCGTCACGCATGTTTGCTCTTCGAATGCTATCGAATTTATCACAGCAATGCGTACCGCGTTGTACTTCTGTATATTTTCACTAGAGTGATTCACCACTCATGTTTTGCTAAACTGGGTGTAAGCAGTAATTTATCTACGAGTGACAGAAACACCTTTAAAAGGAAATTCATGATGACACACAAGAAATAGGAATTGGGATAAATGCCAAAAGTGTTTTCCAAATACAATTCCATTTTTATGGTGAAAGTATATCGCCTCCTCTTAAAATTTTCATGCGTCCTCATAAAAATTAAGTTTTGGATAATATTCGAAAAATTTTTAATATTTCAGAAACACAAAAATATTACATTCATTTTTCTTTTTAATCATATATCGGTTTTTTTTGACGTAGGACTACGTCTTTGTTTTCTATACTAGATTACGTTTTGCGAAATTGAAAATGAAACTGGCAAATGTTGCGTCAGATTTCAAACGATTATAGCAAGCGAACGACTTAATGCATTTTAGTCATTTATATGTCGGTGGATAGATAAAATGTTAAAATTCCAATTTTGAATCAACAAAGTTACTTCCCGAGCACGGATAACAATAAAATGGACGTAATAAATTCCAATTTTGACTCAACAAAGTGTTTTGTTCCGTTACTCTTTCTCTAAGCTGCGTGGCAACGCCCTCATGGCAAAAATCTACGCTGAACACGATACAAAAGACTGCGTGTAGAAAATTCAGCTTCAGTCTAATTTGTTACACAATAGCGAGTGGAGTATAACTGTTAGAGGTACGCGACATTGAGAAACGAGAGCAGCATACGGCTCAACTTCCAGGCACTGCGGAGCATGTTACCTTTATTTTGCAGACGACAGCAACAGTTACCATCGTACGCTGCAGAATATTTTGGTGGCACAGCTACTGGAGGGCACAGCGGAGAGCAAACTATATTATGCGCGGTCAAGCAAAACATTCAATGCTAACGATGATGCGATCATCAGCGTTCTGTAGCACGAATTTCTAACTGAAGATTATGGAATCGGTTCTTTTCAGAACTATAGATGCTTGAAGATAAAAATTATGAGAATTTTCGCAACTACTATTAGTGTAAAATTTTCATGTATTCATCGTTAGTTTTACAATAACGACCATCAAATATAAACGGTAGTGTTGCCTATGAACAGTTTAAGTTAATTTACGCTATAGGTAACACATTTATCCTATTTGACATAGTTAGCAGTCTATTTTCGGCACGTTTACTTAATTGGTTTTTCTTATTTTAACCTATTTACCCTTTATTTATACATATTTATCCTATGATACATATTTTTTCTATGATAAATATTTTTACCTTACTTTTAGCACATTTATCATGCCGTTTTCTCCCTTTATCAACCTTTGTGCCCCATTTTTACCATATAATTAACTCATTTATCCCATTTTTGGTATATTAACCCTAATATTTATCTAACACTTAAATTATTTACTTTCTTTTTGGCTCAAACAAACGAAATTTGAAGTACGATTCTATTTCTTTATTTGTTTTGCGTTTTGATTTATTCAATTTTAGCACATTTATCCTATAGCTAAAGCATATTCTAAATTTCACATGTTTAGCAGGTTATTTTTGTTATACAGTCATACCTCGATATAAGGCAACTTTATTTTTCTTTTCGTTACGTTACATCCAGTTACGTTATATCGAAGCACGACATTTTTTTTTCATTGATGCAGAATTGTTGATGGTTACTCGAGGGTGTGCAAAAACTTATTTCCCATCACCTAGTGCAGCGGTTCTCAACCTGGGGTACGCATACCCCTGATGGTACTCGAAAGCTTTCTGGAGGTACTCGGAAGAAAAATCAGTAATGGCGGACACAGCAATTTTTCTCTATAGTACTTCATTTGTTGTTCAATCTTGCTCCTAAAACATGACTGTAGCAATCAAACAAACCATAGTTCATTTTGAAACCTGAACCAAACTAACGGGTGACAACTAAAAATTTGATTTTTTTTTCTACAGCTGTCAAAAAAAGGTGAAAAGGTCAAATTGAAGAAAAACTGATTTATTTCTAATAAAGATACCTTCATTGTGAACTAACAAAAAATATTGAACATTTGAGATAGGTCCGTTACCGGCCTCCCGACGAAGTTTTCTTTTGATGCCGAAACAAGAGCGTTGTACGGCTTTCAAGTCCGCTTTTCGAATGCATCTTTGATTTTACCGAACAACTGTTCGAAATTCGTTGATTTCCAGTTATTTTTGCACCAAAGGAACGTAAAATCCCAAGGAAATCTTCGATTGGACGACACTGGGGTGGATCCGTTGGGTTGCGTATTTGGGGTACAAATGGAGTCGAGTGATTGCTTAGAAACGTTTGTGTTTTTGACGTACTGTGATGATATTTTTTCTGGCTAAATCACATACATAATTCATTTGTATAATGTTTTGAAAGAAATGGAACACAATGTTGTTCAATATTCGTTCTGGTATATATTTTAATTGATGGCCAAACCACAAGCCAAACAGGCTTTTACCATGATTTGACAAAAAGGAAAAAGTCCTTTTCTGTCCACTACGCAGCCTGGTCTTCAGCTTCCTTCCTGGCGAATTATAGTTGAGGTTTGCAGGAAACTATACACAATAGAAACCGGAAGATTTTCGCTTTCAATATGGTTTACCATCTCCTCTTGTCAAAATTGTTTCGCAGTTCATACCGAACCGTACAATGTATTTGCGGAATGCTCCTTGTTTGGACGCCATTTTGAACCGAACTTAGCATGCATAAAAAAACAAAAAAAAATGACATCAAGAGGAAAGATAGAGCTTTCATATACATATTTTCATTTCTTTCTAAGTGTGTTTGTTGTAGAGTAAAAGAGCCCTCGAAAAATTCCAGATTTTTAGTTGTCACCCGTTAACACAACATGATCTACCACTACTCTCTCCACTATGCGAGAACATTCCAAGCTGGGGGGTACAATCCATAGGAAAAATATCGCAAAGGGGTACGCGGACAAAAAAGGTTGAGAACCGCTGACGTAGTGGTATATACAAAACCTTTCTCATGCCTCTTTAAGACAATTTTCGATGGCGAAAAACAGGGTCAGAATACAGGAAAAACAAAAAATCAGTTTTACCCCATTTTACGGTATTCATTGGTTTCAAAACTTACTAAAAAACACATTATTTGGAACTTTAAACACCCCAAAAATAATTGTTGTACTTAATTTTCAAGATACCTAAAAAAAGTTACGTAATATCGAGCTACATTATATCGAGGTTGCCTTATATCGAGGCATGACTGTATTTACATTATGTTTAACCTTGTTTTAACCATGTAATTAACCCCCTTCTTATCCTATTTTAAACTTATTTTTATACACTTTCGCTCAGCCTTAGTTTAAAATTTTCAAAATATTTATTCAAGTTCTTTTTTTACAATTTTACGTAACCGTGAACCGTTGTTATGAACAGTTTATGTCCAAATTTCCGACTGTTATCGTTTCTTCTTTCTTTACTGAATTTTTTTCATTTGTTTTTTTTTATTTGCTGCTTAAATAAACTTTCCACTTCCGATTCCAAAATATGCCATGCAACCATACATTTTTTTTAGATTTCTGATTATTAATACGCCTTTATTAGTTTTAAAGTTTTCAAAATGTTAAATATTCGTTAGTCGAGATTTTAACTCATTTTAGTGCCCTGAATTTTTCATGGCTTAGACCTGTTGGCACTGTAATGACTTTTTATATATTAACTAGTGGTTTAGTAGTAATTCATTCTTCCTTTTGATATTTCTCGGATGAATTGTTTTTAATTCAAACTTAATCCTAATTATAGAATACTCTACATAAGTTTCGAGTTTTGAACTCCTCTATTTTCATAATTATTTTCAGATAATTTAACAAATTTGGATTGATGGAAATCATTTATGTCCGTTTAACATCATCATTTAAGTTTATGATTGTTGGATATCTTACTTGTTATCAATTTCAGCAAGCTAAAATATTATTACATCAGATTATGCTACCTTAATTTTTACTTACAATCGCTATTATAAATTTTACGAAGCTCTGCCAAACCAATTGAATTAGTTTCTGCTCAGTTTCAGCACAAATCTTTCATCCAAAGCGTTTTCGGCCTCTAGCAGAAACCCCCGAAAAACCCCCCACGTGCTAACGACTATGAGGCATTTCACACATCCGTAAGCTACCGAACAGGTGGCATCCGAAACGCTCTTGACCGTCGTTCAATTGCGACGAAGCTCAGCACTGTATCGACGATCCGGATCGTTTATTATTAATTTTACCGCATTACAGCGAGATTAGTTCGGCATTAGTGTCGATTTCGCGCTCTCCATGTCGGACTGCTGGACCGGTGTCAAATTTCTCATCGGCCAAGCCAAGCCCCGAAAGCCGACACAAAGTCGAGAACGACGATAGGAACGGCGAGTAAAAATAACAAATTCGAAATTGCTTCCCATTTCTCCGTCCGTCCTGTCGCGTCGCGTTGCGCGTTAATCCAATAAACGGCTTATGACACGATTGACAGTAATGTTGTTGTTTTTCTCTTCTGCTTCTTTCGTTACAGACTATGCTCATTCGCCGGTAGTGTAAACGAGTAGAAGGACATCATCACAAACAGCACAGTCGTCACCTGTCCGTTCACACACGCACCTACGAAGCAGCAACGAACCATCAAAATGCAAACAAAAATTACGCAAATCATCCCGACCGCCCTGGTTTTACTGGCGGTCACCTGTTTTCTGCTGCCCATCGGGCGTGCAGGGCTCGCCAACTGCCCTCTTGGGTGTCAATGCGATGACGACACTCTGGTGGTAACCTGCGGCGAAGGCCATTTGGACGTCCTACCGATAGTCCTCAATCCATCGCTACAAAGGCTGGTAATCAAAAACAATAAAATCAAAACCATCGATTCGTCGATGCAGTTCTACGCCGAGCTTACCTTCCTGGATTTGAGCTACAACCACCTGTTCAACATGCCGCCACGTACCTTTGCCTATCAGAAAAAGTTAACCGAGCTACACTTAAATCACAACAAGGTGGGCTCGATCTCCAACAAAACATTCCTAGGGCTTGAATCGCTAGCGATCCTGAACTTACGAGGAAACTTCCTAGACGAACTGAGCGAAGGTGTGTTTTCTGGTTTGAAAAAACTAGAGGAGCTCAATCTCGGACAGAACCGGATCAGTAGAATCGATCCGAAGGCCTTCGAGGGCCTCGCCAATCTGCGGGTGCTCTATCTGGACGACAACACCCTGAGTGCCGTACCATCTGCAGCGTTCGGTCCGCTCATAAGCTTAGCTGAGCTGTACTTGGGGATCAATTCGTTTACGAATATTCCCATGAACGCCTTCACGAACCTGAGCAAGCTAACGCATTTGGATTTGAAGGGAGCCGCCCTGTCCAATGTAACGGGAGAAAGTTTCAGCGGTTTGGAGGGCTTGCGGACGCTTGATCTGTCCGATAATCGACTGAGCAGAATTCCCACGCTTGAGCTGATGCCACTATCTAGGCTAGAGGAGCTGGCTTTGGGGCAGAATGATTTCGACAGTATTCCGATGGCTGCATTTGCCGGAATGAGTAATTTAAGAAAACTGGACATATCAGGCTCGTTGAAATTGAACCGAATCGAGAGTGGCGCTTTTTCAGCTAATGCCAACTTGGAGGAAATTATCATCGCATCGAATAAAGCACTGGTTGAGATTCATGATGGTGCCCTAGGGGGTTTACCACATTTGAAACGGCTCGTACTGAAGGACAACGCGCTGACGACTCTCTCCGATGGGTTGTTTTCGTGGAACGAACTTGTCGATTTGGATTTATCGGAAAACCCAATCGTGTGCGATTGTCGCATTTTGTGGCTTAGAAATTTGCTGGTGAACAAAAGCAACAGTAGCCAAAATCAGATTCCGGTAATTTGTGCCTCGCCAGACCGTCTGCGAGAGCAGGTACTGCAGGCTCTGTCACCGGATCTGTTAGGTTGTACCCACGCCGACCCACGCCAGCAGGCCATTATTGGAGGGGTGCTGGTTGCTGCTGCCGCCATTGTGACGGCCCTAGCACTGGTGATCTACAAATGTCGCAGAAGAATCCGAGAGCTGGTTAAGGGCGGCTGGGGAAACAGCGCTATCGGTCGGAAGGAGCGCGAGTACCAGAAGACTTTTTCCGAGGAGGATTACATGGGTCGACATCCGAACCCATGCGGTGTGAGTGTGCACACGACCACGCTAAATAACTACCAAATCAACAACCACCATTCGCATGGAATCCGCCACATACCGGTGACGGAGCTATAGCTAGAGGCTCCCCCTCCACCGCCTCGGAGGGGAGGTTCGCAGCATCAAATCTGCCCCGGCAACAACTGCAACGGGACGGCCACAACGTTCCTCCAGCTCAGCCAGGAGCATCTGAAGCAGCCGGGAATGAAACTGTTTCCCAATTACACCCCACCGATTCCACCGCACAGCGATGGCCCCAGCAACACCAGCGCCAACTTCTCGACGTTGTCTAACAATGTCAACAACCATCACTACCACCAGATAACCTACCACACGCAGACCCTCGCACCGCTTCGTCTCAACCAGGACCATTTCAACGTTAAAACGAACACCCTCGCCGGTTGTGCTGCTGGAATAGTGTCCGGTTCTGACCAGCCGAATGGTCGCCAGAAATATCAAACCCATCACCATCACCACCACCACCAACATCAGCATCCGCAGCAGCAGCAGCAACAGCAGCAACAGTCCCATCATCATCATCATCACCATCCGCAACTGTCCGACCACGAACTAGAAGACGACGATGTGTTCGACGATAATGAGGATGACAGCAACAATAGTGGAACCGCATCGCCACTGCCGCCATCGGTGCAACTGCCTGCGTCACTACCGTCCACACCGACGCCCCCGGATCTGCCAATCCGTAACGGGTTGGCGACGAATTACAATGTAAATACACTTAATCACATCAACAATAATACGGCCACCACCGGGGGTGGCATTCGAGAGAACGGCGTAAAAATGTCCTCCCCGGGTGTGGCCGCCATAGGCGTCGGCGTCGCCGGCGGAGAACGCCCGGTCACCACTAACCGGAAGGCGATGCGACACTACCACTGATCGGTAGGAGAGGAGACGGTTCCTTCGCCGGTGACCGTTCTCGTGTGGTACAGGTAATGCCCGAGGGCGCCCGCCGTTACACACATAACTACGAGCAGACGCGATGTTTTTGTACAGCCTATTTATCCTTATTGTGATTTTTAAGCTACGCTGTGTACTAAATGTAATGTAGTAACGATTCTGGTGCGGTTCCCGCTGCGTCAGTGTTGGGATTTGATTCGATTTTGTGCTATGAGCTGCTAATGGGGTGAGCAGATGCATTTTACCATCAAACTTTTTGATTCTTACTAGTTCTCAAAAATCCATTTTTATTATTGGATAAAATAATAACTGATTACTAGTAGGGTAGAGCGGGGCTAGTTGGTTACGGGGTAAGTTGGTCAACGAGAATATCTTCGAATCTACGTATCGAAAAAAATCGTGTTATACGGGTGATATGTAGTAGATAACCAAAGAAACTAAAAGACAAAATGTAGTACAGTTTTAATCAGAACGTATAATAAATACAGGTTGGTGCCAAATTGGACATCAATTCTACTCGGTTTTCAAGTTTAAACTTTTTGTCTAAACAAAGCTAGCCAAAACGAAATAAACCTGACTCAACGCATAATGAAAGTCCTTTTTGTTTGTTTTAAGTTGTGTAGAGCAAACTTTCGCCAAAATTTTGCTTTCATATATTTTATGTAATTTTCATATTTAATACATGAGGGGCTAGTTGGTCACATACTAGCGAGGCTGATTGGTCTTATGCACATCATCAATAAATTCAAGTAACCAAGTATATGCAATTCCAGGAACGGTGCATTTCGTGATGCAAACTAAAACCAAGCGAAAACAGTATGTGCTCTGTTTATCGAAACAATTTTTTTTAACGATACACAATTTGGTAGAAATTATCTCCATTTCATCGTCATTTTTTATGAACATTGTGCACTGAAACAATAAATACCGAGTCATTGATTTAAAAAATTTAAAACGTACACTAATGCATCGACAAATGCCTCCTACCTGACAAAAATTTCGGCGAATGCAAGCTTTCAACGGCAATGTTACTAATGTTACTATAGTTTTGTGCTTGTGGTTGCAGATGCGTATCTAGAATTCGGCTCCGGTTCCTAATCAGAGAGATTTTAACATATGCTTCTTGCAGGTATGAAAGAGTAACACGATTTTTTTCATGCAATTATGAGTCACTTTTCTAATGGTTCGGGATTTTAGAAAGCGAACGTATAAATAAAAAACCAGAAGTGGTTCGACTTCCGCTGAGACGCTACAGAGTGGCGCAAATGTAGTGAAGAAGGATAACTGAATCAATCATTCCGAAATAAAAATGGTCAATTAACCCCACACCCTGACCAACTTACCCCACTTGAGGGGCTAGTTGGCCATTTTGACATCCACTCAAAAAACATAAAATATCCGCAAAATCGTAAACTATTTTATGTAGTTCATATTTTTTCTAGAAGCTATAGACTTAACACAACATTTTCATGTTATGACTTTCCGCCATGATATTCTCTGCGAAAAGTTACAGAACATTTAGACCAAAAATGACCAACTAGCCCCGCTCTACCCTAATAAATTCTTCTACATTCAAACCGAATTTAACTTTTCTAATGATGCAAACGCAGCAAACAATTTTAAATTCTTTGATTTGCTTTTTAGCAGCTCGGTGGTCGAACGACATACATATCTCCATGCAAGAAACTATTGAATTAAAAGTTCTCAATTATCCGTAATTTTTCAATTGTTAAAGTTCGTGCCTTATTTCCTAGTCCTAGTTTTGATCACTCTTGTCAAAATACGCCTGTAGTGTTGTTGTCTTTCTTTATGTTTTTGATTTCCACTTCATGCACTGCCTATTATCTGAATTAAAATCGAAACGTTGGCGTTAAAAGTGTAACAATCCTTTTCGAGGCTCTTCAATTTTATTTTGATGCGAGTTTCTCGAAAATAACGAATGTTTTTTTACTGTCTAAATTACTTTTCATAAGGGAATATTGAAACTATTCAAGGCAAATTCAACAAAAATACAGTCAGACTGTAACCAATAAAAAATAAGTTTTTAAACTCAAAATTTGTAGTTCTGACCATCAATTTGCTAAAATAATAGGTTATCAATAGTTAGTCAACAACCAACACTAACATGTCACTGGTAAAAGTTGTCGTAAATGATAGCCCAATGTTCACCTTATGAGGGGTCTTCACATCGAGTTCGTAGAGAAATACCCAGCCGTAAACGGTGTATCTTCCATTACTCGTCAATGGAGGGGAGTATTTTTACGGCTGGGTATTTGTATACGAGCTCGACATGAATATCCATATTGTTTTTTTTTTTTACTATGGGTTGATTGATAAAGTTTTCATATCATTTACGGATCATAATTCTCATTATTGCACACCCTAACCACTCAACACTGTTTTATCTTGCTATTTTGCACCCACTATAAAAATCCATTCGCTGCCCCTGACGGATTTAACTGAACAAAATCCAACATGTATAAGCAATTCTAGTAAATGAGTAGATCAGTTGTTTGATTGCATAAGGCCGCTGCTTTCATTGGCGAGTCGGCGGCCGACACGGATAAGTAGAACTCAGAGATGCGTCTCCGCCACATGAATTTTCTAATTTTACTTTTGTTTTACATACATTTGTATTACATGGTGAGAGCATTTGTATTACACTCCATGATTCACTGGTCAACACAGGTTTACTCCAAAAGTTTGACCTTTTGGAATGCATTTTTTTCATGTTGTCGACCAGTGTTATACATCCACAGCAAAGATACCATGTTAGCGTCACTTGTCAAATGTCGCCTAAGTTTGTAAATTCGGAATTCTCTCTGCAGTATTTTTGGCGAATTTGGGATTGTTTCTGTTTTCTTTGAATCGTGTCTGTCTAGTCTTTTTCACTCCGGATAATCGACTTTTCCGTATAATCGAATCCGCAAGTTTTTTTTACAAATTTACCTTTGGCGAACGTAAAATATTTTTTTTTTTCGTTAAGTTACTTGAATAATGCAATGGCGTAACCAGAAATCATTTCTGGGGAAAAAAGAGTGAATTCTCGAGAAGCAAAAAAATAAATTAGACACTAATTGGTTCCTCTTAAGGGATAATATCTACCAAATGCTCAAAAAAACAAGGCTTTTTTCATGAATGTTTTTACTGGACATTTGAGATGTAAGGTATAAAAATAATATATCGTTGGATTGAGCAACTCTTGCAGAATGGAAAAAAAAAATTAATTGCTATTTTTGTTACAAAATGGCGGCTGTACAGCGATAACCGTGAATCGCCTTTTTTTAAGTTTTTCCGCGGCGAGAAATAGAAGTCGTGCCCAACTTTACCTATAACCAAAACGAAAATTTTTTCATTATCTACAAAAATGTCGCTAGTGAAATACACATGATTATATTTTTAGAATTTTTCTTCGCAAAATGGCAACGGCTTGAACAAAAAACAAAGTTCTGTTTCGACTAGAAAAATCGACTTTGATTGTTTATAACTTTAGTTGTTGTTAATCAATCGCTAAAATCGTGTGTACTTCACTAGATAATCTAATGAAGAAGCTACAGTTAAAATTTCAAGTCAATCGGATGTAAACTTTTTCAGTTCTACTGCTCGCCGATTTTGAAAACATGGTTTTGAGCAAAACACGTTTAAAGTTTTCAAATGCTATAAATCTTAAGAATCGCAATAATAAAGCCCCTAATAATTTTTTTACCTTCAGCCAGCTATCCCTGCGCCATAAAGTTGTCCTTCCTTTCTAAGAGCTCCTCTTGTTTAATTTTATTCCATTTAACATGGATACTAAACGCTTACTTTTGTTTAAAACACTGTTCACACAATAACAACCTATCTCCTAGTATTATTAATCATTTCCGAGGGGTCTTCATACTACTGGGCGTCAGTTTTGAAAAACCCCCGAACAGTTATGGTCGTGTTGTATTAAAAACGCACAAAACTGCGTTTATTTGCAAAATTGCGTAAAAGCCAACCTTCTTCAAGTATGAGATTTGGAAGGATTATTGTAAACTAAAAAAAATGGCAAATTGAAAAACCCATGTAACCGGAGCTAAAATATAACCCGTTTAATTGAGTCATCCGAACAAACAAAAATATTAACTATTTGCTTGCGCAAGGCCGCCGCTTTCGACGGCGAGTCGGTGGTTAAACCAGTGGAGAGCTTAGTTACTTTGAACCGTTCCATTGCTTTGCCCTTGATGATGTTTGATCACCTCATCTTTCTGTAGAATATACGGTGCATATCCATGATGGCAGAAAAAGCTTCAATACAATGAATACTGTAGAAAATTTTGCTTAGAGTTTTTTTTTTTTAATTTAAAAAATAAAGTGTTTGTTACATAGTTTACTGTTTTAGAGATCTTTTGTGAACTAGAATATCAAAAATTATTCTACCCTCAAACCTCTTTTTTGAAAAAAAAAACATCTCAGTTGTTTCTCAGGCATACTTTTGGATACAAAATTTAAGGGATTTTCAGATAATCCCTATTTCATATTTTCATCTAAAATCTTTCATCATTCCGGGCAGTTTTAAGTGGGGCCCCAAAATTAGCAAAACCGTTTTTTCATCGTATGAATTATAACATTTATTTGTTATTGAAAAGTTATCAAAAATTTGTTACATTTTTTTCTTACGGGTTTATTCGCAGAGAACTTATTAATTGAATAATCAACATTCAACTCCTTCAGTACTCACAACTTAACAATCCTAAGTTTGACAGCCTTCCATTCTTCAGACTGCGCAAATATCTGACAACAATCTACAGAAACTAGGAAAAAACTATACACATCTGCAGGTCAATAAAATCTGCACACAGACTCCGAAAATCTACATTTTGCAAAGCACATCTGAACTTTTATGGATGTAGTTGTGATATTGGCGCTCGCAAAAAAATAACACTGAAGGAAAGTTTCAGATTAAAATGGTCTGTTCAAATTTTCTTGCTGTAAATCGAACTTTTGATTAAATCTCATTTTGGATAGAGAAAAAAAACTGTTTCTCGGTTTGTTGGGGCCCCAAAAGTGTGGGGGTCCGGCCCCCTACTCCTTAAATCCGCCTCTGATTCCGGGGTATTATTTTTCCACTATTCTTTGTTAAGCCATTACTGAATCAGAAATGATAATTAAACAAATTAGGTTTTCTCTCAAAACAATTTCCTGATTGCTCCGCTATATGAACAACTTTGTCAAATTCGTAATCTATGCGTATGCTTGTAAAAAACTTACTCTTCTTCTGGAGAAGGCATTATTTAACAAATTTTTGTCAGATAGAAATTTGAGTTGGAAAATAATAGACTTTTCATAATATTACATCGTCTAAATTATCGAAAGCCATTTCCATATCTAATCTTAGAAGAGCTGTTATGGAAACAACCGCAAATAACTCAGACAAACCGGCACTCCTTATCTCATCACACCGAGAACAATTGCCACCGCACACTGGAGACCCCATTATTACCGGGTCGACGGGCAATTAATTTCGCACTTTAAAGCTCACCGCTACCCCCCCCCCCCCCCCCCCCGCTAGATGGTACTAGAACGTCGATCAAGCCAATGCAACACCAGCCGCCAGTCTCGCGGTGATGAAAGACAGCCGCTTCCGAAGAGCCTCCTTTTTACGCGCCCCAGCCACCAATTCCTATTCGATGTGTTTTCACAGTAAATATGATTGATGGCTTGCTTCCATCGTGAGAGCAGGATGATGATTCCGGGCGCAAGTTAGTACGGTTTGTAATTTGCTAACCTAAAGGTAAAGTTCGGCTTTCCTTTCACCTCGCAAGTCGCTAGATCGGCAATTAATTTGGAGCGCAAAAATCGAGATCCCCTGGATGATGGTCGCTCTTTTTTTTGTTGCCTGTACTGAACTCATCATTAAACTACGCACTAGGCCCCAGGCTGGATTACGAGTGAGAATGCTGACAGATTTGAGCTCCGTTTGCTGGATGACCGGCTGGACGAAAGCGAAGAACAAGATAATTGATGATCGATGGAGTGGTCTAGTTTTGCGACGGTAAAGACTACTGGCCAAATCGACCGACAGTGTAGGGTGAGTGAGGGTATATTTGGCTCATTAGACAGAGTGATTGGGTCATAAATCCTTGAGTGAGTGTGGAAATGCCGAAAAAAGGTTGCAGGCGCTAGAATTGCTTTTTTTTTCTGGGGAACTATATTGACGTACTAAATTTCGCTTTAATTTCATGCTTCTGACAGGCTGATTCATCGTGCGATTTTTTTATTTTGCTGACCTGAAAAAGAAAACAACAGACAAAAGGAGGCTGATGTACACGACTGACCTATTTTTGGTTGATGAACCGAAAGAAATGACACAGTTTATTGTTGGGATGGGATTCAAGGGGGAGCTATTAGCGATGGGATTTGTGACCCGCGTCGCGGTTTGTTACGGATAATTAATCTAATGAGGTTCACTGCTTGAACCGAATGGCGTATTTAAACTAAATTATGCAATAATTATTCATATCAAAGATAGCCTTTCTGAAACGCTGCTCATCTTTAGTTAAGGACAGCTTAACATATTTGCTATTATCTAAATCTGTTTAATCAACAAAGATAAGTTACTTTTGCAAAATCACCGATGTAGAGAGTTTTTCCAATTTTCCACTCAAGGCAACCGCCGCGAAGCGGACGTCGATTCAATCTCTGCAAAGCTGTTCAAAATTTAAACTCAATTACTGCTTCTAATTAAGCGTTAATTGATCCGGGTTCCTAGCGCCCCTTCGTGTTGACTAGCGGAGAGAGTCCTGCCCGGTCTAGAAACAAGCGCGCACTGGTTTCGCATTCATGCTATCATGCAACAACAAAGCAAGTTTTAATCGGCAGTTATAATTTTAGAAAATCGTTTAGCCAATCAATGCGAGCAAGCTTTTACACGGCAAGAAAATCTTCGAAGCACGCCGGAAAGCCTAGATCACCGTAACCCCGCTACTGCCGCTCGGAGTAAACCTAATTACGATAGGAGTAAAAAAACGATTAAAAATTATTTTCCCGTTTTCCTACTCCCATAAAAGTTTTAAATAATCAAGAGCAAAACATAGCGCTACTTAAAGAAAGGTGTAAAACGGGGTTGGAAATGTCGTTTGCCGAGCGGAGTGACAGGCCACCTGCCCCGGCCTGCTTTCGGTTCTGGTCAAACAGGCAGATCAAAGCAAAAACCCCGGATGCAGCGATAAAGTTGCCGTATAATAGAATCGTAAAACTCCGGTTAACTAGATCATAGCCGTGCAAGGGATTTCTGCTAAGGAGGGGGTGGGGCTGTGGTGTTCAACTAAATGGATTTTTAGGCTTAAAAATACTAGATTATTTTTTTTTATTTAAATTATTGACTGTTTGCATCAATCAGATTCAAACATAAATAATATATTTTTCAACCTAATTATTTTTCACCCTCGTGTGCACAGCTATGGACTGGAGGCAAGAACATAAGCGATACATACGTACGTAGTTGAATAGAAGCACGCGGTTTTCGGATAAGTGGCTATTATTGCGATGTTTCCAGTAATATTCCCCGTCTCACATCCGTGGGGCAGTTAAAAGCAAGACATTAGCCCTAACTCGGTAAGCATAGATGATGAGACTGGCGATAACGATGGGTACGTGCCCTGGGTAAATGTCGGGTTCAATGTTTTTATTTGGTTATAAAGAACTACTGCCTGCACACGGCAATAATTACTGTACTACTCTCGTGTTAAACTACTAGAAACTCAACCGATACAGACGTTGTTATACCACAATTTCTATGAAAAAAATGAGGATGATCATTGATCATCTTCTCATAAACTAAATGTAATTGGAAAATCTTTCAACTCTACTCGCCTTGATGTGCCATAAGACGAAAAATAAACGACTCAAAAAATAAGCACATGTTAATTTCACTATTTCTCCTCCACTGAAGCACCAAGCGAGCCTCCTGCCAGCAGGAAGCCAATCAACGAAAACCCATCAAACGATGTCAGCGGGAAATCACCAGAGGTAATTATGTAATTTAGCAAGCAGTTAGTATAGCGCGAATGCCGACATGGCGGCGATAAAACATACCGTACATGTCTCGTAATCTGTGTACAATTTCAAAGCAATATCTACCTACTTTACAAATCTTGATATGCGAGCGCAACACTCGCACGCACACACACATAAACTAAGCCCGAATCGTACCACAAACCGTACTGTACTTCTACTATTCGATAGTTAAGCAACTTGTGAATTGATTTCCGATAACGATTGTGACTGTTTACATACATTTTTTTTTGTAAAACTGTAAAAATCTCTAGTTGTTGAAATATGTTGTAAATAGTTAGGAAACAAAATGTTGATCCGTCTGTCGAGAAATCAAGAGAATTTAGATGCGATACGAACGATTGTACATAGAACCTGAAGTTAGTAGCGCTAGGAATATAAACAACTCAAAAGGCAACAATGAATGGAATTTAGGTAAATTTCCTACTTTAAAAGGATCGGAAAATATTAGTTCAAACTAATATCATCAGCGTCATCCTAGCCTAGCCTAGTGATTATAGATTACAATAGAACCTAGGGAAGCAGCTACAATAGAGTTTTTCGCAACCAAAAACGAACTGGATCAATAGAGGTAAAGCTGTTAAATCGTACTTTTATCACACTATCACTCATACTACTGCAATGAACACAGAATCAAACTAAAGCAAAAAAAAAAACACACACAAAGTGAAATCCGTACTGTAGGCAACTAGTTAAACTATACATAAATATATATAAACTAAACCTATTCCATAAGACGACATAAATCAAATGGATATTGATATTGATGAAGCAAAGCTAAGAGGAACTATCTAGTTATAACTGAAAGTATCAAACAGCTTGTACATACTGGAAATCTATATTAAACTCTCGATCGAGAAACATGAAAAACGGTGAAAATAAACGAGTATTTTTGATTAAAAGTAATAAAAAAAAACGTGTCGTGTAATTATTTCTGTAAGCCAAAAAGCATTTTTTCAGATGGCAGACTGAACAACCGTGAAAGGTAAGTAGATATTTATCTATTCATTAGGCTGTTTTTTGATATTACCAAGAACCAAATAGAGGTCTACCTTACAACAAAAATCACAGTGAACAGATTATTCCTAGCAGGAGAGCGACTTTCTTTTTAGTGAATTGTTGCTGAGAATGTACATAAAATTAACAATCAGAGGGTATAAAAGTTTGCATGCATGAGAAATAATTATTCGTTCGTTACTTATAAAGAATGCAAACTGTTGCTGGTGACTAACACTTGAGAAGGGACGAAACATTTTGAGGGAAAAAATCCGAACAACTTTTAAATTGGTCTACGATTTCGAAGTGCTGCACAAATCGAAAAATCCCTTTCCACAAAATGAAGATCCACTTTTATATAACTGGTAACACAAACAGTCGATTCTGTCAAGTGACGCATAGTTGGGAAAAATGCGTGGTCGGAAGAAGATCGTCGTAAATTGATTTGCAATTTTTGTGAGCGAAATAAAGAAAAATCTAAAAGTGAGTGTCCCACTATTCTAAAGATCTTGGAAATAGGAAAAAACATTCATATCATTATTGACAAACTCTTCGAGAATGGAAATACCTTCAAAAAAAAATCTAGTTCCGGACGAAAATGCACTTTGCAAGAGAGCAAAATTCGAGCGAATCTGAGAGCGGAAACGCCTGGTCGGTCGGCTCACGATATGAGCTAGGCAATAAATATTCGATTGATTCAAAAACGGTGAACAAGTATCTGCATGAAATAGGTTTAAAACTTTAAATATAAGTACCATAAAAATGACAAAGTAGTGTTTTGGCCAGACCTTGCATTGTCAAACTATGCTAATGCAACTTTAGCGGATTTGCGGCCAGACAATATCGGGTTTATTCCGAAAGGATATAATCCTCAAAATGTGCCACAGCTTCAGTCTATTGAAACTTTCTGAGCAAAACTGAAGCAAATGATTTACCATAAAGGTTACAGTGCAAAAAACGTCGATTGTTTGATAGAAAAATCAAGAAGGAGCTCAAAACAATTGAAACATCCGGAATTCAGGATGCTTTAAAGCAAGAACCCCAGAGGATCAGGAAATCAGCGCGATGTGGAGCTGATTTTTCCTATGAGGTTTGTTATTGAGTTACCTTACTTGAATGAACTAACAAGTATAAAAAAATAAGTTGCGCAAGATTTTAATTTTGAATTGAAAGTTTGTTTGAATTATTTTCCTCATACGTTCTTGGAAATATAAAAACAAAATGAACGTTCTACTGTGAGATGTATTTCTCGTACATGTTCAATAAGCATCTCACAATGGAATTTTCGTTCGTTGGTTTTGAGTATAAAGAATATGTTCGAAAATCCTCATGTTTGAGAATGAATTTGATTTTCATTTTCATTTTTCATGTCACATTTTTCATTAATATCACATGTAATCATAAAAAATAAGTTTATCGTATCAATATCACTGTTTAGTTTACAGAAAGAATTATTAATTGCAAATCCGCCGTGAATTTATATTTATTTATAACGTTTATCTGAACGTAGAATTTGTATTATTACACCGTGCAACTATTTTTTTCGCCTTGGCTTCTATGTATAAGTTTTTTATGTATTTTGATAGAAAAACGAATCTCCCCGAGTTTTGATAAAATTCACCTTAAGGGGCAACAATGGCGACATTATTAATTTTTGAGAAATCAGAAATTTTCGATGTTCTTCCGACGCCATTTTGTTATAAGGCCAAATATCAAAATGAGTTCAAAACGGTAATTCTACGGAAACAGTTTTGGCATGGTTTTGCCCCAATTCTCCTACAATATTGAAATAGGTTTATCTCGACATAAAATAACTAATTTGAACTCTGTTTAATGTAATGTCAAGAGTGTAAGCGATACTCTAAGATACAATAACAATTTGTTTCCACATGATGCTTCTCCTTTTACGGGAAGGGGGTCGCATTCGTTGTCAGAACCGGTCAAAACATAAAAATCTCGCTTCAGCTATGAGACAGAATTATCGCGATTTTGATAAAGTTGATTCATTTAAAAAGTATTTTTGTTATTTATTGTTTTGAAACATCGTCAGCTTCAGGGCCGGATTTACGATTGTGGGGGCCCGGGGCCCAGTTATAGTGGGGGCCCCAAAATAAAACAAAACTGTTTTTTATCGTACGAGTTAAAAGCATTTATTTGCTATTGAAAAATTACCAAAAATTTGTTAGAATTTTTTCTTAAGTCCTATTTAGAGTTCCAAGCGAAGTGAAAATCTCATACAAAATGATCATTGTTTTACGCTCGTGAAAAATGCAACCTGCAAAAATTTCACTTCGCTAGGAACTGTAGACAAATTCGATCAAGCGAAATCGTTGTGCGATCGCGAAAGGTTGTGGATCTCATCTTTTTCTTGTGTTCACTTTTTCCACGCATGCAAACGCTAGTGAAAAAAGCAGCAGCAAGCAAAAACTTGCGTGCGTTTATATTCTGTCAGTTGCAGCCAATTTTCACTTCGCTCGGAGTGTAAACTCGTGAATTTCGCTTCACTTAAACTGTAAATTGCAGACTGGTGAAATACCTGCGTGTTCCACAAACGGGTTTTCACGACAGATTTCGCAAGCGAAAATTTACACTTTTTTCTTGTCAAATTTTTCACTTCGCTTGGAAACTATGCTTTACGAGTTTTTTTGCAAAAAAACTTATTAATTAAATAATCAACATAACTTCTTCAGTATACTCGTACTCGAAACTTAATAATGCTAAGTTTGACTGCCTTTCATTCTTCACAGTCGCACGCAACCTATTTTTAATATGTTTCATCTTCAAACTTTTTTCTTGATACCTGAAAAAAAACTACCGCAATTTGAAAAAAAATGCGATCCACAGGCAAAAATTTGCACACAATTTGAGAAAGACTGCACAAATATAAGACGACTCTGACAATAATGGAAACTAGGAAAAAACTACACATATCTGCAGGTCAATTAAATTTGCACACGAGCTCAGAAAATCTGCATTTTGCAAAGCACATCTGGTATCCCTGATTCGGACCAGTGAGCAAAAGCAATGCATTAAAAAACTTGTGGGTTATTTTCTTTATCTGCTTTACCACCCATGCGCGCTAAAGCCCTAGAGTTAAAGTTTGGCCGACTGTCATTGAAAAGTTCCAATCAAACAGTCAACAGTTTTTTCATCATAGTTTTAACATTGCTGATGTTCGATTGGAACGAGTTTTGACACTTCGATTGGCGCTTTTAATGACAGTCGGCCAAACTTTAACTCTAGGCGTTTAATGCGCGCTGGTTCGATTCAAATGGTGTGTTAATGTGTGTCATTCCAAGAGAATCCAAGGTGAACTCTTATGGATGTAGTTGCGATATTGGCGCTCGCGAAAAAATAACACTTAAGGAAAGTGTCAGATTGTAATGGTCTGTTCGAATTTTCTTACTGTGAATCGAACTTTTGATTAAATCTCTTTTCTAA
The DNA here is from genome assembly GCF_029784165.1 of Wyeomyia smithii. Classification (NCBI taxonomy): domain Eukaryota; kingdom Metazoa; phylum Arthropoda; class Insecta; order Diptera; family Culicidae; genus Wyeomyia; species Wyeomyia smithii. Next base: position 204,476,367 of record NC_073695.1, on the reverse strand, counting down.
AGAGAAAAAATCTTTTTGTCGATTTGTGGGGGGCCCTAATAATGTGGGGGCCCGGGGCCCGGGCCCCCTGGGCCCCCCCATAAATCCGGCTCTGGTCAGCTTAGAAACCACATTGATGAATCTACACAATGAATCTACATTCTACACACAAAACTTACACTCCAAACTAACACTACTGAAAAGGGGGCGGGGGCTTTTCTGGAAGTATGGAAGTATAATTTTCCAACTTTGTTAAATAAGGAGAAAAAATGAGCAGGTCGAAGTTTGCCGGATCATCTAGAATCTAAATAATGACAAGAGTAAGAGATAAGATGTCAATGGATGAAATTGTCTGAATTTTCAGTCAACAATATTGAATAAATGATTAAGTTGAGATCATTATGCATTAAGAAAGTTAAATTCAAAAACTTGAATTACACGATCATCTCAATCTACCCAAACTATTTTTTTTAGATAGACAATTTCGTTGCCTAAAACTCTTCTGAACATTTTAAGATGGGCACACGTCAGGAAATATATAATTCCAACAAAAACTTTCTCATGGATTGTATGTGAAATGCATTATTATATGATCGAGCCGAGGGCATAGTGAAGCAGTGAAGTCTCGGAATTAAACTGTTTCGATCAGGACACAAGACAGGCTTTCGCATTTCCAATTTTATAGCAAATGTTTCGCACGAAAAGTTAAATATTTGATCCTTTTATCACTGATTAAAAACAAAGCATGATAGCAATCGTTACACTTGTACTCCAAAATGGATCATTTTTCAAAACTTCTTACTGATAATATTATTCAACGAAACTTTTCGAAAATCATCAGGAGAAGTTGTTTCATGATACAGGTAATTTATTTTAGATTTTTTTTTGTTAAATAGCGAAAAATTTGTTCCGATCATGGTACAAAACCCTATTTTCCACGCGACTTTTAGATTCATGAGTAATAATTTTAGCGAACATTTGCGGGTTATCGCATATTTAATTAAAAGCATTGTAGTTTCGTAACCTTGGATATGAAAAAAAATGTTCTGAAAAAAAACTTTCTTTTCTATTTCAATTTTGTGTGTAAACACGTAGTTATGAAGGGGGTTAAGTAAAAATATATTCAGTGGTAAAAATATAAAGCTCATAGTCAGGGCCGAATTTAGGCGCTAAGGGGGGGGAGGCGGTGCAGAAGTTTTCGTAGAGCCCTCTTCTCATAAAAAAATAGAGGTAAGAAAATTTTAATGTTTGAAATGACGTAACGCTTCGCTGCAAGGTGACGAGCAAAAAAAAAGTCTCCACTCTGTCTTCACGTCTAGCCCAGGACTAGGGAGGCCCCTTGTGTCGAAAGGCCCCCCCTCAAATCAGGGCCTGCTCATAGTGATAAACTTTCTAAAAGTTTCTGTTTTCGCGATCATTCAAATTTAAGTTTTTTGTATGCCTGAAGAGCAGGCTCGGCAATTTTTGCCTTTATCCAGGAAAGGTATAGCAAGCACTGGAAAAACCAAAGGTATAAAAGTGGTCTCAATGGCCGGATGTCATATACCACTCGACCCCTTTCGACGAGCTGAGCATTTTCTGTATGTATGTATGTATGTGTGTATGTGTGTGTGTGTATGTGCAACTTTTTTTTCTCACTCACTTTTCTCAGAAATGGCTGGACCGATTTCCATAAAATTAATTGCAAACGAAAGGTTTAGTTACGCCATAGGTTGCTATTGAATTTAATTGTAATCGGATTTTTAGTTTAAAAGTTATGTATCTTAATGTAAAAATCACGAAACATCAATATCTCAGAAACGACATATCCGGTTTCAATAAAACTGGTTTTAAATGATCGGGCTGTCTCCAAAACCCTTAACTTTTAAATTTTGTAATGATTGAGCATATAATTCAAAAGTTATAAAAAGAAAAGTTATCCTGAGGTTGTTTAAGCTCACTCATTTTTCTCAGAGATTCCTGAACCGTTTTTAACAAAATTAGTTTTATATGAAAGGTATAGTTGCTCCATAAGTTGCTATTGAATTTCATTGTAATCGGATTGTAACTTTGTCCGTTGCTCATAAAAATGTGAAATCACATAATGAAAGTAAATATATTGACTTTCTCCTAACGATCACTGGCTAATTAAAAGGTATAAAAGTGATCCAAATGGCCGAATGTCATATACTACACGACTCAGTTCGACGTATCGAGCATTTTCTACATGTATGCATGTATAGGTGTATATGTGTGTGCGGGTGTGTACGTGTGTATGTGCACCTTGTTTTTCACACTCACTTTTCTCAGAGGTGGGCTGACCGATTCTTTCTATCTGGTGTCAAATGAAGGGTCTATTTGCCGCTAAGGTTGCTATTGAATTTCATTGTAATCAAACTTTTAGTTCTGGCGCTGCGTCCAAATGTTAAAATCGCTCTTATATCTCAGAAGCTATGAACATAGTTGAATTCAAATTAATGGGCTTTTAGACCCTTAAACAATGAATTTTATAATGTTCAAACGTGTGGTTTGGAAGTTATAGAAAGAAACTTAACCCGGAGATTGTTATAGCTACGATCAAAATACGTGGCCTCAACATCACAACAATATTACCTCAAATATCACATACCATACCTAAATTATCACTTTATATAAAACATCAATATTCTAGTACCCAAAGAGTGGATATACCTTCATTGTATTGTATTTGACAATTTAAGGATGTTTTCCAGAAACCGGAAGCTGCAAAATTTGGTTTCAAAGTTTAAGATGGAGTTTACTCCCGGCTTGCGAGCCCGGGATAATGTTTCTGAATAACATTGGGTAATGTTTGTCCCTTTAAGGTTGTTTTCCAGAAATCGGAAGCTACTATGTATCTAGAAATTTAAAATGGCGTCCTAAGTTGATTTCTGGCCTCTGGGTGTAACGCTTCCGCAATACTCATAATGGATGATATTTGGTCATCATAAGTTGTTTTCCAGAAACTGAAAGTTGGCATCTTCGCCATCGACATATCCGGATTAGGAGAAATTTGGCCATTTTAGGATGTATTCCGGTAACCAGAGGTAGTCATCTGGATTTTTCGCGTGATATATTTGAAACATATTTATTTCATGGTAATCATAATCATGGTGTTTAATCCGTGCATTCTTCGAGAATATCTGTTTAATGAGATGCATAATGGGGCAGCTCCCCTAGTTTTCAACAATCAAATATCTTCTCCCTTCACTTCAATCTCTTTCGGCGTACCTCAAGGATCAATTCTCGGACCAATTCTATTTCTCATGATTTTTTTTGCTATTTGATTTTTCGTGTATTCAGATTTGACAGTTCACGCGGGAATTCTGACGGCTGTCAAAGTCTAATGTGCTCAATTTGGTTTGCCATTTCACCATGAACAGACTTACGCCTGAACAACGCTTACAAATAACCGAATTTTTGGGCCTTAGAACAACTTGCCGAAAATCCCCTTTTTTACCGAAAAATTGTGTTCAGTGACGAAGCTCATTTCTGGTTAAATGGAAATGTTAATAAGCAAAATTGCCGCCTTTGGGTCGAAGAGCAAACAGAGGCAATACAAGAATCGCCAATGCACCCAGGAAAATGCACGGTTTGGTGCGGTTTACACGCTGGAGGCATCATTGGTCCGTACTTTTTCAAAGATTATCAAAATCGCAACGTTACGGTCAATGGCGCTCGCTATCACACGATGATTTCTGGTTTTTTTTTTTGCCGGAAATGGAAGAGCTGGGTCTTGTTGGCATGTGGTTTCAGCAAGACGGAGCAACGTGCCCCACATCGCGCGAATCAATGGACATATTACGGAATGAGTTCGGTGAGCAATTCATCCCACGAAATGGACCGGTGAATTGGCCGGCTAGATCATGCGATCATGCCTTGGAAGACAACATTACACGCGTTATTCGCAAGAAGCGAAAAAGTGACCCAAAATTGGACTTTTCGTATGGACCATTTAAAACGTAGCCGTGGCCAACATTTGAATGAAATTATCTTTAAAAAGTAAATGGCATAAACCAGTTTATCGGCTCAAATAAATATTTCATACAGTTTTGTAATTTTTAATTTTCTTGCGTTGCAGGGAGTGAGAACGAGGACCTCGTCTCTTATGGCGTTAGTAGAAGTGGGGCTGCTCCCAATATTGCATATAATGATCTCGTGGAAGTAAGATATTCAAGAAGGTACTCACCCCTGTTGTCCGAGCTGCCTCGAATCGTGTGGTGAGCATTTGCATCGCATCCGCTGATGAACGGCTTATTAACTGCTTTGCAGTACCACACGAGTGCTCAGACCTCAGGTGGCGAAATATCGTCCAGGTCACCGAAAAAGTGAGTGGATGCGATGACCATGTCTTGTTTTCCGTTGGTAGTCGAGAGCTCTGCTATTATCGCAACGACGTTACTATTAGGGCTATTATGGCAACGACTACTCAACAGAACTGCAGTCCTGGATTTGGGCTGAGTGTTAGAGTACATTCACCTATCTTTTGAGTCCGCGAGACCAAGAACCTTTGTGTTGTTGACCGCTGTTTCGGTTAGTTGCTCTTTGGTGAATCTTCTGCTAAGGACGCTGAATGCCCTCTTAGCGTTATGATGCAGCGAAAGCTGCGCATTGCGTGTTGGATCCAATACCTGTCAGACGGTTGCCTTCAGAAGAGCTGTTGGTTTGGGTTGCCTTTACTCCGACACCGGCTTACCCTACCAGTGATGGACGACAAACACATGACCAACATCTAAAGGTGGTTTCTGGTACCTAGCTTTGCGAGCAAAAAATGGTTGAGGAAGTGAGCTCCTTAGAGTTTTCTGCGGAACCTTTTATTCACTTCACCGTCTGCTGAACCTTAACTTCAAATGCGCTGCTCGGTGATTCGGTAGGCAGATTATTCATCGATCTCTAGATAAAGTTTTACGGTTTTTCCTGCTGCCTTGCGGTTTCTTACGCGCCACTCCAGTGCAGAGATACCGTCGTTCTGATTCTAGATGAATCGCAGTATCTTCACGTTTGAAGTGTCCACGCTGTTCAAAAAATAACCTACGACGATCCTGTTCGGTAGGTTAGGTCTGGAATGGTCTTCTCCAGCCACACAACCGTTTCGTTGTCGGTGCAGGCCAAGTAAAGGTAGCCGTGTTTGAAATGGTAATTTCTGAACTTAGTCCTGAGTAGCGGAGAGTCTAGTGTCGCCCAATTCGATCCAGAATCAAATCGTGTACAGCTTCAAGTTGCTCCTTGAACAGAAGTTTGGCGGGGTAGCCGTCAAGGATGATGACGATGGTTATAGCCTCAACCATTTCCCTATAGGTAATTCCTACCGAGTAGCCCCTGTCATGTGCAACGATAGGGAGGAGAACCTGAATACTGAAAGAACAAAGGTGGCCAGGCGTTGGAAAGAACACTTTAGTGTGCTGTTGAATGATGAACAAAACAGCATACTCGAAAGAAGCAGGATGGTGATTGGAGATGATGGCTGTGGACCCACCATCCATGGACGAGGTAAAGAAAGCAGTGAAAGAGCTGAAGAACTGCCAAACAGCTGGCAAGGACGGCATTCCAGTTGAACTCTTCAAAGTCTGGAGCGTACAGTTATGTTGTGCCTTACACCGGATCATGCTGAGAGTGTGGTCCAATGAAGAATTGCCCTCAGACTGGATGGATGGTCTCATACGTCCGATCTACAAAAAAGGCCACCGCCTGGACTGTAGTAATTATCGGGGCTTAACCATTCTCAATACCGTTTACAAAATTCTCTCGATTATTCTGCTTCATAGGCTGAGGCCGTTGTCGGAGACCTTTGTTGGCGATTACCAATGTGATTTTCGAAGGAGACGCTCCACTACGGACCAAATGTTCACCCTGCGACAGATCCTCAATAAATCACGAGAATTCAACCTACAGACACACCATCTGTTCATAGACTTTAGGGCAGCGTACGATACAGTTAAGAGAAATGAGTTATAGCGAATTATGCTCAAACATGGTTTCCCAACAAAACTAATTAGGCTGATAAGTGCCACCCTTGCACGGGCTCTCGAACTTATTGTTCATCATCGCATTGGAGGGTGCTATACGGAGGGCTGGTATGCAAAGAAGCGTCACCACCATTACGAAGTCTCACATGCTTTCAGGTTATGTGGACGTTATCAACATCATTGGTATTAACCATAGAGCATTGGAAGAGACCTTTGGACCTCTCAGGAGGGAAGCTACGAGAATAGGGCTTTGCCAAAACGAAATACATGGTGGCTGGTGGAGAGCGTGGTAGTCCGACGGATGTTGGTGCTGAGGTGGTGTTAGATGGGGAGAGTTTTGAAGTAGTCGACGAGTTTTTTTACCTGGATACATTAGTGACATGCGACAACGAGGTTAGCCGTGAGATAAAAAGGCAGATAGCAGCTGCAAATAGGGCCTTCTATGGATTGCGTAACCAGCTGAGGTCCCGCAGTCTGCAAACTCGTAATAAACTTGCACTCTACAAAACACTAATTATTCCCGTGGCCCTCTACAGACATGAAGCATGGACATTGAAAGAGGCCGATCGGCGAGCTCGTGGTGTTTTTGAGCGTAGGATCCTGCGTTCAATCTTCGGCGGCAAACTTGAAAATGGTATTTGGAGCAGACGTAGGACCCATGAAGTGTACCAGATGTCTGTCGCCGTAAAAGTAAAGTAAGTACGTATCTCCCACCGAGTGTCTCGTTCGACCACTTCCTCCGTTTCTTGTTGACTGTTTTAGTTGAAATTTCTTGAATTGTTTATGCAGTCCGTGTGAATCCTATGAGAAACTGCGTCAGAGCCCCGCCTAATGCAGTAACTGCAGAGGTGAAGTGGAGGGTGCCCTGGTACTCCACTGCCTTCGTTTGCGGCTAAGGCAATTTGTTAAACAACCCCCCTCCCTGCCATTAACCTTTTCACGCGATAAGGGGTTATCCATTCTTTTGACGTTGACTAACGTCTATATCGAAGTTAGGCCCCTGAATTTGAAAATCTAGTAATTCAACCAGGAAAAAACCAGAGAAAAGTGGTCAGGTTTTGAGCGCTTATTTTGCAGTCATCTATAATCAGGTTTTCGAGGTTTTGGCATCAATCGATCAGAAATTCTTTTACGGTTAAATTTATGTAACAAAAACAAACTTTTGTTTGAGATACACTATTGAAAAATTGGTAATTAATATCGATTGTCTAAATCATACCGCGCAGCCAATCACTACCTCTCTTCCCAAGCACAGTCGACACTAACGGATACAATCGATCCGATCGATCGATGACTTTGTTGTTATTGTTGTTGTCACTTCCTGTTTCCGATGTTTATGCTGCTGCTAGCGGAAAAAACCTTGCAAATATGCATTTTTTTGTTGGTGTTAATATTACGACAGCGGCCGGCGCCCCATCATTCTGATTCCAAAACCGCACCAGTGACATGCGGACGCTAGGTGATAGCAGCTGAAAGGAGGAAATACAAAATAGTACCGGTCATCTCGTGCCGGTTTCACCCGTGATGCTGATGGCTTTAGTAGTAAATGGCTACTGCAAAACACTTAAATGGCTGGAATTCTGGACGGACTAACCAGGAAACTATAATCGGCAACTGGCACCTTTTGGTGCCTTGAAATTTCGTTACAGAAGCGGCTAATTGAATTTTCTGTTTTACCAAATGCTGCTGCAAGCGGAAAAAACCTTGCATAAATGCATGTTTGTGTTGGTGTTAATATTACGACAGCGGCCGGCGCAGCTTTCAAGAAAAATTTTTCCTTACCATTCCATCACCTATGTAGTCCCTCCTTCTTTTTATTTATCTGACGAAGCCTTGGTATAAAACGTACCGTTCGAACATTTCACCCCATCAGTTTCATTACTAAACCGTACCGGCTACATACGGACGCTATCTTGAAAGAATTCTGGACGGACTGACCAAAAACATGGATATATTCGGCACCTGGCCCCTTTTGGTGCCTCGAAATTTTGTTACAGAAGCGGCTAATTGAATTTTCTGTTTTATTACAAAATGCTGCTGCTAGCGGATAAAACCTTGCAAATATGCATCTGTTTGTTGGTGTTAATTTTACGACAGCGGCCGGCGCCCCATCATTTTGATTCCAAAACTGCACCAGCGACATGCGGACGCTAGGTGATAGCAGCTGAAAGGAGGAAAAACAAAATAGTACCGGTCATCTCGTGCCGGTTTCACCCGTTATGCTGGTGGCTGTTAGTAATAAATGGCTACTGCAAAATACTAAAACGGCTGGAATTCTGGACGGACTAACCAGTAAACGAGAATAATCGGCAACTGGTACCTTTTGGTGCCTCGAAATTTTGTTACAGAAGTTTTGTAAAAGAAGCGTTGCAATTCCCTCTACTATTTGCTTCAATGGAATATTTTTTTTTTTATATAAGAATACGGTAGTCAACGTCATGCGGTCGTGTCTTGAATACCATCCTCCTACTTTTTACGTAAAATTAATGAATAGTAGCTATTACAACCATCCTCCATTATAGAGGCTTGGGAACCTCTGCTTTGGTTTTCAATAGTTCAAGTCAATTCGTACAAGCACTTAAAGATCCATTGCAACGAAGTTGAAAGTTCATTAGGGATTTATTTTCGGAAGTTCATGGAACAAATTATGAGATAAGCTTTATGTTTTTGAATGATTTCAAATACGGCTGGAATAATGACAGAATTTCAAACCAACCAAAAGTAATTAGATTTTTATTTCAATATCTATTATGCAGAATCGATTTGTTTAAAAATTAAGGGCGGTTATCATCAATTTACTCTAACTTATATAAAGCCCTAACATTGGTAAACTCTCTTGATCGCATGTCATTAGTTTTCTTACTCTATTTTTCCTCACTGCAAATACAGTGCTTACAGAAAATAGAACAGAAGCCTCATAATTATATATTTGCAGCAAATGTCTCCTCGACAATACCGTTCGAACAAGCCTTAGAAGCTATTGTGTTTAATTTTTTTCGTAGAAGAAATAAACTGGTCTGCCACCACTATACCATGTACCTTCCCTTCTACTTTTCTGCACCCACGGACGATAGTCAACCAAACTCCAGAGAAAAGGCACAGTTCCTCTTTCTACCCCAGATGCATCAGATAATTGTCACGATCTACATGTAAATAAAACAAGAGTCATAAAAATGTTTTCCACTAGTCTCGTTTCTGCACTAAACCACTTTGTCAGCTCCAACTAACCGACCAAACCGACCAGCGGCGGGGGCAGGGAACCAAACAACCAGCGATGCTATATTTCCTCACTAACCGCTACAGACGACTCTGGCAAATGTCCGAAATAGTCGCAGTGCCGAAGACGAGCGAGACAGCTCCCGCGGGAGGACTCGATTTAGTATGTTACGACAACGGTACGGGATGCAAGAAAAAGTAACTATCTCTGTTACCCTCTGTGTCCCTTGGTACAACTACTAGTTTTCCCCGCACCATCAGCCAAGAATTCCCGAACAACATGATGGAGCACATCAGAAACATCAAACTCGTGCAGATTTTTTATGGTCGCTGCTGCCTGCTGTTGCTGCTATTCCACTGCCACCAATTGGCCACGTTTCTGGCCCGATTCTTCGCACTGAGCCGCAGCGCGGCACAGTTGCTTATCATTTTTATGGGCTGTGTTTTCGAATAAAATTGCAGCCAGTACAAAGGGATTCACCGAGCTCCGAGTTTCCGAGCGCCAGGGCCTGTAATCCGTATCCTAGCGGACCTTGCACAGGTAGAAATAAAATATTTCCCTTCACTCAATCCGGCACTGCCAAACAAGCGCAAGTTTGGTGGAATCGAAAAGGGACGTTGCAGTGAGACCTGCCGTATGCATATTTTGTGGCCAGGTTCCAAAACGTACAAGCAAACATTCCGGAGTTATCATGTAAACTCATTAGCATGTTGTTGGGTAAGCGAAATGTTGGTCATAAAAACATCCGAAATCGAGGAGCCAAAATTTGGGAATCACCTCAATGGCAATGCAGTGTTTTTGTTTTTGCAACCACACACAGACTGTAGGTTGAAAATCACCAGTCAAAATCAACCCCGTCCACACATGATATCGTTAATTAAATCCTCTTAACATGACCTACACATGAAAGGAGCGGAGAGCAGTTGGACTGCTGCTATAGTTCTATCCGAGGTGATGACGGTTGAGACCAAACGATGACGAGCGAAATGTGAGATGCTAAATGTGACTTGACTCATCACTTCCAGTGACAACCCGTCGAATGTACTGCTGTGCAGTGAATATCAGAACGGAAGAGGATTTTTTTTCTTGTAATGTTATCTTTAACTTACTGGCGCGGGAGTGAATAATGAAAAACATTACACACCAAACTCTTTGGACTTAATGCATTACAACATAGTGAACATATTTAATGATGGGTTTCATTAGAGAAACCATCAGAAAAACCTTACAACCCTTGTCTCTATACTGTTACCAGAAATGCTTTGTATTTTGCTTAGGTTGTTTTACTGCAACAGTTTTAAAATTGAAATTAATTGTACAAAAACTTAACAGTACCTATCGCTTTCAATCAACGTTCTAACGGATGCAAGTGGTAGAATGTAAATTCGCGCACCTAATTGACCTCTTTCTCCATGGCACACATCGGTAGCGAGCGTAACTCTAACGAACTTAATTAAAGCTTGTTAGAACTTATAAATTAATAAAAACGCAAAACCTCCTCTGTACAGTAGTGGGAACATGGCATGTTGCATGCCATGGGAGGCTAAAAGCGGTAGCATCAAAAACAACCGGCCGCCCCGACCGGTCGAAGTCAGACTGTGATACCACGAATTGTAAACTAACATATTATTTAGCCACACTGCACCCAGCTGTGGTTGAATAAAAAAAACACTAGCACGCAACATGCAGTCCGGCGTCTTTCGAGGTTATACGACGACATTTTTATGGACGCCATTATTAGCGCAGCACACCAATGTGACGTCTGCAGTGCCGCCCGGGCTGGGAAATTTTGTGCCGGTGATTTTTACGATCGACACTCTTTGAGAGAAATAATTAGAAAAATAAACAATGATTATTGAGGTTTAGGTACCAACTCACCTAGAAACACGTCTTAGCAGAATTCATGATAGGTAATTGAGCATTGAAGCTATGAATATGTAAGAGAAAACACATCAGGTGATCAAAGTTTAAGAGCATTCCATGTTTATTGACAACTAAAAATATACGTGAGGATTTCTCAACAATATATTGTTTATAACATCACAGAGCTGGCTTTTTACATCTTCGATCGATTGTTGACTATTCGGGAACAAGGAAAACTTGATTTTGAAGATTCACTAGCTCTTTCACGACTTCCAGACTATTGGTGGATCCTTCAGACTTCATGTCTCGTTGGCCTTCAACCCAATGTACTCGGACTCCACTGTTTCAAACTATCAGTTCTCTGTACTGTTTTCAAGATACATTCGGCAGGCCTTAGAACATTCCGAACAACCAATCAGAATGCACGGTGTTAACTTGGGGTCCAACTTTGATCTCTAACGTTTGGAATGTGCACTATCGTTTTAGCTTTTCTCCCATGAACTTCTCGGAAGAGGTGACCCTTCGTCGGTGGTTTATTGATTCAGTATAGGAAGTTCGACACTGCTTCTCCTCAAAAACACTTGTCTAGCTAGGCATTGAAAAGCGGACACCTGGCTCTCTCCTGGATCGTTCTGTGCATGCGTTCAGACAGCCATATTGTAAGAGACCGCTACCGTTCGTCCTGACAAACTTCTCGTAATGCCCTTCAACGTAAATTTCGCCGATGTCAATTCGCAAACATCTCAGCTTCCTTCCGGTCTACGTTTTTAAACAGCAAGACGTATACGAGCGTCATTCGGGCAGCATCATCGATAAAGGTTACGATATACTTGTTCCCATCGAATGAAGGCCTTTCCCGTTGCCTTGTCGTTGAACCCCTTCGACTCTCTCGTAAAAACCTTTTGCAGATGCAGCTCATAGACAGGAAATGACTATGAAACCTAGATCACACAAAACATCACCAATATCTAGGCTACAGTACTCATCATCATGAAGCTCGACATAACCCACGACTACAACCGGTATATCGGTTGCAGCTGCATCATAGATATTCTGTGACGGCTTTTTTGTGCCTGTAAGAACATTCTTGTCTTTGCACATGTTCCTCTTCTCAGCCGTCTGCTTCGGATATTCGGTTATTTCGAACGAAACTCGTATCACTTTGGTAAACCAATGAGAACCACTGACATTGACTCGGAAATCCAACCTTTTGTAACTTCTGGCTTATAACAAAATCTACTTCCGCATTGGATTGGTATCACAATACTGTCTTGAAACCTGGTCTAAGGACTTTTCTATGCATTTTTCGCCAATCGTGCGTTCTGTAAATGAATGTAATTTGTACCCCGCTTTTTACGCTCTTTACTCTTTACTCTTTACTCTTTACTCTTTACTCTTTACTCTTTACTCTTTACTCTTTACTCTTTACTCTTTACTCTTTACTCTTTACTCTTTACTCTTTACTCTTTACTCTTTACTCTTTACTCTTTACTCTTTACTCTTTACTCTTTACTCTTTACTCTTTACTCTTTACTCTTTACTCTTTACTCTTTACTCTTTACTCTTTACTCTTTACTCTTTACTCTTTACTCTTTACTCTTTACTCTTTACTCTTTACTCTTTACTCTTTACTCTTTACTCTTTACTCTTTACTCTTTACTCTTTACTCTTTACTCTTTACTCTTTACTCTTTACTCTTTACTCTTTACTCTTTACTCTTTACTCTTTACTCTTTACTCTTTACTCTTTACTCTTTACTCTTTACTCTTTACTCTTTACTCTCTACTTTGTTCTTATGTGCAATTTCACAAAAAAACGGGTAATCAATTTAATCGACCATTTTTGATTCGACTAAAACTTTTATGATACACTGGGGTCTTTTTTACGCGATTGATTGTACCGCGTTTGAAAGATTAAAATAGATTTACTTATGATAAACTTGTTTGATACCGCGTACAAATAATCTTCCAAATCGTGTAGAAAAAATCCGCGTTATTGTAACAATATCGCTGACGAAAAACGCATCAAAATAACCCGTGTAAAACAAGACTCTAGTGTATTGGTTTAATTTTTTGGAACACAACTCAGTTTTAATAAGCTGTTTTGGGAAAGTATTGATGATTACAAATATTTTTAGAGCCAAAACGGTTTGTTTGATTGGGATAACGTATTCGACAAAGTTGTAGACAGCGCTGCAAACTTTCACTGTCATGGAAGGATTTTCAGTTGAAATTGAAAACTTTGAATTCGAACTTTCAACGAACGTGCTGAGAATGAAACAGACGTTCAGCTCCAATCAGTAGACAGTGATTGTTGGCTAGCAGCATTTCTGTGATTTCGCACACGCTGTGTTGCTTTAGCGATGTTCATGTGGCTGAGAATGTAGATGCTTACATAGTTCATCGACATCATGCAATGAATTGGCTCAATAATTTTGATATTAAATCATACATCTCATTTCTTTCAATGACCGGACTTTCATTAAAAATTGACACCAGTGGCGCTGAAGGTCGTTTCAACTCGAGACAGTGAAAATACTGTTTTTTTCATTATCGTTTGCCCTGCCGAAATTTTGCAGCCCTGGTTGTAGATAATAATTTTATCTTTTAAAAAGAATGCACACCCTGGAAAAAAAATTTTTGAAAAAAAAAATAATTAGAAGAAGAAATAAATATAAGTAGGCTAAAGACTAGAGCTTATATTTAAAATATCAATTTTTTTCTTAATGCAGTAGATTACCTGAATATTGAATACTGTCCGATCATGGAGAGAGCAACAAAAAATAAATTATAATTTTTTGGAGAAAAAAAAATTTTTTTTTTCGCTCATAGCTTAATTTTGTTGGACAGATAAAAGTATTATCCATAACATTGCCAAAAACACTGATTTTTTACAAAATATTAAAACTTTTTTTCCTTGATTTCTCCATTATCGGACAATCTCCATTGTTTAGGTAATCTCTTGTAGTTTTTACAAAAAAAACAGACTTTTAAAATATGAGCTCTCTTAGATAGTTTATTTTTAATTTTTCAAAAAAAAAATTTTTTTAGAGTGTATATTTTTTCGGAAAGACAAAATTATTTACTACAACTTAGCCGGAAACGCTCCACCGATCAAATAAACCGTTTTGGCTCTGAAAATATTTGTAATCATCAATACCTTCCCAAAATAGGTTCTTTTCAAATAGCTTCTCAAATTTGAGTCGTTAAACGAAAAATTAAACCAATAGCAGAAAATGTCGCCTATGCAAAGTTTCCGCTAAATCAAAAGTGACATTTAAAAAATATTACAACTGAGTCATTTTTGTCTTTTAGAAGCATCACTAACCAATTCGCAGTCTGATTTCAAGATTTTTTGCTTCTTTCACTTCCACTAAATTTTCTTCTTCCAATTTCTTTTCTTAATCTTTTTAATGAAAATTAATCGAGGAATCCAGCAAAAAAAAAATATAGCCACTTCATTTAATTTTGAAGTCAGAACTAGATACGATTTGGTGTTCTGCCAAAATACGGCAGTGCTTTTCACTGGAGGAAGTGCCGGCCAATGCATCTACAGTTGATGCTTCCACTACCGCACAAAGGCAGCTTTTTACTAAAGGAAGTGCCAGGGCACCTATCATTAACACTGCCGCTGCTACCCACTTCTGCTACTGCTGCGATTTAGCTAGAATCGTCCTAGTAGCCACCCACTATTAAAATGGTTGATATGAGCATACACAGGCTCTTATATAGCCCAAAAAGTGCATTCCCGGTTAATCATGTATATAGTTCTGTCGACCGGGCTAGGGAAAGCAAGCAATAAATGACCAATCAGATCAACCGAAATCTGCGTTTCAACAAGGCTTGACCATTTGTTGACAATTTGGCTTGACCAGGATGTGACAATTTTCTTTGCTTGTTAAATGCGTTTTAGTGTCGTTTGGAAGCAGGTAACAGTAGATATCGCAATCAGTTACGCTACATTTTATTACGCTGCTGTTGGGTGGTGTTGCATATTACTGAAGAAAAATAAAATTCAGTTCGTGGAGATGAAGTCGAATTTAGACCCGTCTTTGTAAAGGCGCTCCAACATTTTGAATGCAGTGTACAGTGTTGTTCAATGTAATATTGGATATGATGCTCATTTATGTGCTAACCCAACATTGAGAATAATTAAAATATCTTACCTACCACTAACGCTGCTGCCACTTCCACTTCTGGTACCCGCTTACGCTACTGCTGCTACTCAATTAGGACCTTCCTAGTCGCCATCTACTAGTAAAATGATTGGATTGAGCAGGGACAAGCTCTTAAATAGCTTAAAGAGAGCACGCCAGGTATATATTTCTGTTGACCGTGCTAACATTAAGCGACCAATCAGATATCGAATTCTGCGTCTCAACAAGGCTTGAAAACTTTCAATAACGTATAACAAAAAAATCCGAACAATCTTTCAATTTCAAATTGCAATCTTGCGCAACTTGTTTTTCTATACTTGTATATTTATTCAAGTAATATAAATCATTAACAAACCTCATAGAAAAAGCTAAGCTCCACATCGCGCTGATTTCCTGATCCTCTGAGGTTACTTATTGATGTTTCAATTACTTTGAGCTTCTTCTTGATTTTTCTATCAAAGAATCGACGTTTTTGTTCTGTAACCTTTATGGTAGATCATTCACTTCAAATTTGCTCGGAAAAAATCAAACGACTGCACTGTGGCACATTTTGAGGATTGTATCCTTTCGGAATAAACCCGATAATGCCTTGCCGCAAATCCGCCAAAGTTGCATTAGCATAGTGTGACAATGCAAGGTCTAATCAAAACACTACTTTGTCCTTTTAATGGTACTTATATTCTAAGTTTTAAACCCATTTCATGCAGATACTTTTACACCGCTTTTGGATCAATCACGATATGATTTCGCCGACCGACCAGGCGATTCCACCCTCAATTTCGTCCGAGCTTTGCTCTCTTGCTAAATGCATTTTCGTCCGGAACCAGATTTACTTTTGAAGCTATTTCCATTCTCGAAGAGTTTGACAATAATGTACAGAAATGATTTTTATATCCAAGATCTTTGAAATAGTGGAATACTTCACTTTTAGATTTTTCGTTATTTCGCTCACAAAAAATTGATATCAATTCCTGAGAGACGTAGTTCTACACAGTAAGAAAACTTTGTATCAAATCGCATATATAGAATTGTCTCCATCGCTTATAATAGAAAATTCGATAATATTCCACGCAAATTTTAATGATATTGCACATTCCTGTATGGACTTCCTCACTGCGACCAGAATTGTAGATCTATTGTGATATGATTATTGCACAAATTTTCCAAACAAAATCGTGGTTTACGTCAGAGTTAACTGAAATTAAAATTAGAAAACATTTTACGTGACGTGTTAAGCTCAGATTTTTTCCACTGTGTAGGTCAAAAATATTTAAATTTCATAAGATATCATCTTTGAAAACATACTTCAATTTATTTGATTATTAAGTTAAAATTAGGGTTAAATGTTACCGAACCTGGAAAATTGAAAGTTGTTTGCTGACAACGCTATATGTAGTGTGAAAAAATCGGAGGTGAGGTTTCAGAATTTATTTTTAGAAAAAAATCTTTTAAAATCTTTCTCTATCCCATATTTAAAACGATGGTAACAGTTAACCAAAGTATTCAGGTACCAGTCAACGAAAGTATTGAGCAAAGCCTGAAGACGATGGCAATCCTCGATCAATTAAACTATAGCATACATTTCAAGGTTTTGTGCATAATAATTGTGCATAAATTAGCATCTAACTTCGTACAGAGCTATCACATCGCTGAAGAATAACGTGAACAGAAGTGGGCCCAAGTTGCTTCTTTGTGGTACCCCGGAAGTACACGCAAAAGTTCAAGCTTTAATCATCCAACGTGTCCTTCCAAATCGCACAATGATTTCGCCCAAAAAATGTGTGAAATGTATAACGCATCAGTTGTACAATGAATACATGGACAGAGATCGGAATCAGAATATGTATCATACACACAAAATCGTGATGTTTCAGTAAACTTCGGCTTCAGGCTAACGATCCGTTTTGGGGCGCTCGCAAAACCGCTGCTTACTTTCGCGAGCCAGAACGTATCAAAGGCTAGTGCATCCCTTATCACTGTCAGCAAACAAAACAGCCAATAGCTTGCCTTGTTGCAACGGGAATTACTGACGCTGGTGCTAGTAACGTAGAACCGAATGCATATGAATAAAACCAGAGTCGTAGGTAAATTCAAAATATTTGAACAAACCGATTGGCTTTTTGTTTGTTATTGAAGCGATGATGTTTTTAAATGACCGGATTCATGAAAGGGAAACAACCAGTTTAAATTTTTATAAATTCATTCATGGCCAAAATCATCAGGGTTTGTTGTTGGTTGCACTGCTTCAAAGATAGCAGCCTTCTAAAAAACATTATCAATACCAGCACAAATCATCATGACGATACCAACACCGGTTGAAACTTTTGAAGTATAATGATTTGGAGGTGCTAAACACATTCAAAATACGCTGGAGCATCAAATGCGTTATGTCCAGCACAAATTTGTTGTACTGGTTACAAACTTAATCAGTAAATGCGCTAATTGCTAATAAATGATCTGGTTACGCACATTCTAACTTTCGCGTGTACTGATGAAAACTGAAAGTACACACGACCCAAGTCGCAAACCGGAGCGTTCTTCCAGTCAAGTACGAGTTCAACCATGTTGCTCGGATGCTGCTAGTCGTGAATGCTTGCTTAGCAGAATTTGATGGTCGACCTTATCAAATGCTGCTTTATATCCGTATACAAAACTTCTATTTGAGATGTAGTTTTTAAAGCAAATTAAGATAACTTCATTCAGAATAATCTCGAATAACTTGAACACCGTCGAGAGACTAGTAATACCACGAGAGTTTTTTGTGTTCCGCTGATCCCCAGCCTCAAAGACAAGAAACATAACTGACTCCTTCCATAATACTGATAATTGCTTAATTTACCTATTTTAGGTAATGGTAAACTTTTCGGGGTGCTGCAATATTCAAACTAGGAGTTGAATTGTTTTTGGAGATGGTAAAAAATCGCCATCTACGTAGTTCTTTGAGCAACTTAACTAGGCCAAATGCATCACAGTGGGGCAACTACGAAATAGCACCCTGTCATTACAGGTAATACGAAAGCAAGTCAAAAAGCACAATTAAACGTAAAATTGATATCTTATATAAAAATAGGTGTCGAAACGACAGTAACTCGCAACCCCTGGAAGCAAATTAATTTAAATCATCAATGAAACCGTGCAATTTTTTCATTCACCAAACCAACAATCAAACATTGATAAGAAGTCTGACATATATAGGAAAACTTCCATCTGCACAAGCTCCACAATTTCATGCAAAAACAAACGCCTCAGGAACACACAGCCGGAAGCCAGCATTCAAATACAGAGCGATTGCATCGATTCCCGCTCCTTTTCATGACAGCTTTGACGTGACTTATTTGCAGAATAAGCGTACACTCCGACAGTTGGTTGCAATCATAAGCGGAGAACTTGTTCGCTTCGATTTCCCACCGTTGGATTCTCCCAGCGCGCCTAGCCAATAAAATTGTGCTACTTTTTAATGCACACAAAGATCGGACATCCACTCGGAGTGCGGAGACAAACTTTTCACCGGCTGTGAAAACTTGTTAACTAGCTGTTATTTTCTTCGATTCCTTTCTTATCTGCAAACTGCATCCGAATGACGACGACGACGACGACGACGACGACAACTAAAGCTAGATTATGAAAGAAAGAACCGGTGACAAGCGCGACCGTTGTGCTTCTGCAAATTATTAAATCAGCTGCCTCTTACTGCTATTGACTTCGAACCCTTCGCTAGCCGCTATGCACCTTTTTTCGTCCCTCTGGCCAAGGATGTATTCTCCTAAGTCGCAGTCGCTGCTTCTGGATTTCGTTCGCGTAATTTTTCTTTCCTCCTCCTTCCGGGCGGCTACTGCCGCCGCCACTCGCCTCACCGCCCTGTCGTCTATTTTTCAATGCTAGGAAAATGTTGTAATGAATTTTATTTAATTTTCGTGACGTTTCAATTTAGCTCTTGATGCGTCCTGCTGCTGGTGTGGTGCGCGGAGCAGCACCGGGATTTGTGCTCGCGATCAACAAGCTGTGTGCAGCAAAAACAAAAGTAATTTCATTTAATTAGATTATTCTGCAACATTTTATTTATTCTCTACTTATTCCACAGCTGAGCGAGCGCTGCGCAGGGACACCAGTGGACTAGAAAATGGGATGCACAAATCTTCTTTACCCTCTGGTGTTTACCCAACTAGTTTCGGTCAGATAAGCGCTTGATTGATAGGAAGATACAACGGATTGTTTCAGCGGTGTAATTCGGAACATTCCTGTACCGTGCGAAAAAGAATCACTTTATGCTATTATATTGTCCAGAAAAAACCGGTCCGACATGCGGCATCATCTTTTTTTTTCGAACTTCCCATAGGAACAATCAATTACACCGAAATGTCACCTTGGCACGATATAATCATAATATCTGGCTAGGGTTTTTTTTGCTTTTCCACGCTGACGGCAGCAGTACCAATCGGCTGAACGCCAATTACGATGCACCCCGAGCTCCATCAAAGTGCCATTAAACCAAAGAGTCGCGATAAAAAAAAACGAAACTACCTTCAGACTAGCCAGCTAAATAACAAGCACAAGCGGCAACGAAATGCGATTACTCCGGCGGTCGTCTTCCATGACACGTTGCACATTGCAGTTCCCGGTAAACGGGAGGATGTAAATAAAATAATCATGCAAGTGCAAGGCACCTTCAAGAAGTGGAACGAACGCGGTTACAGCGTGGAGAAACGAGGACGACAAGTTCACATACACACCGCATGCAGCAAGAAGTGCATGCATATCATCAAAGCTAAATTACAATAAAGTGCAACCCTGAATCAGTTTCGGCGAGATACGCGACAGTGTTGTGGCAAGGAATGCTCATCTTATTGGCAGCTTTTTTTTCTCTCTTTAACTTTAACGCTACATTACACCCCGTCTAGATGAGTCCTGGAAACGACATTGAGGATGAGCGTTTGGAATACTGGTGTAGAAGATTTCCTCAATGAGAAGCAGCAAAAACCTGCGCAGGGCACTCAACTGTGAAGATAGAACCGAAAAAAATTGATTAAATAGCTTCACGACAATTGAAAAGAAGCAGCTTTGGCGGAAAGTGATTTCCTTTCAACACACGCCAGAATGAAGGGGATCAATTTGGATATATTTCACGTAGCATTCTGGCCAAAAATAAATATCGCTGCTGCTACTGTACTTGAGTGTTGGCACCATCTTTCAACGGAGAGGTAAGATGTGAGTTGAAAATGTAAAAAGGGCATTGGCGGAATCATCAATGGAATTGAATTTATTTTTGTGTATCCGAAATAAGTGATAAATAAAGACAGAGAAAACTTTAATCAGCAATAAACGGAAACGATGTTTTCATTGACTTTCCCAATATATTACATTAACTTAAGCAGGTACTCTGCAAGGTAGTAAAATAATTAATTTTCGCGATATTTTTTGGATGTTTAGAGGAGGTTGAAGTGTACGGGTATTTTGGCATTTTGCATATCGTGGACTATATTTAAGTCAATATTGCGCTATTACAGCGAAACCATGTTTTTTCAACTGGTGGTAAGTTTTTGTCAGCATCTACTGAACCGGTTTGGCTCTTTTTTTTCCTAGCATGTCAAAACGAATTATCTAACCGGTTACATAGCCGTTTTTCGATATTTCAATTTTGCAATGTTTTATAAATTTTTGAATAGTGATTTTTCATCAGAAAAAAAAACCAAAACCAAAATTGCCGTCATTTTAGCATTTTTGAGGTTATCAAAAAACTATGTAACAAGTTAGATAATCCATTTTTACATGCTGAAATAAAAAAAATGAGCCAAATCGGTCCAGTGAATGCTGAGAAAAACAAGGTTTCGAGAGGAACGTTGCCAAAAGCGTAATTCTCACTATGTGTGTATCCAGGTCATGCAAATATTCCTTAATCAAGAATCAAAATACCCGAACACATCACTTTACTTTGAACATCCGAAAAACCATTGCAAAAATTCATTAGACAGTGCAACAATTTTTTTGCCTTGGCTTCTATATATGATTTTTGGATGAAGTTTGATGCGAAAATAAATTTCCCCGAGTTTGAACATATTTCAACTTAAGGGGCAACAATGGCGCCATTTTGAATTTTTGAGAAACTGGAAATTTTTGAGGTTTTTTCGACGCCATTTTGTTTTAAGACCAAATATCAAAATTCTAAGAGTTTATCCACATATTAGCATCTTTTTACCCACCTTTTGGAAAAAACAGATCCTAATTCGGACAAAAACTGAGCTCAAGACAGTGATTCTACGAAACCGGTTTTGGCATAGTTTTGGTGTATTTCACAAAGCAAAATAATATCGATTATTTTTTAGCATTAATGGTAATTCGCTAATATCTTAAAGTTGTAGTCCAATAATATCTTATCTTGAGTAAAAAAGTCTCAGAAATCGAATGGTAGGTGTCTGATCTACGTAAAATGTCAGCAAAATGTCGATTTTGCCCCAATTCCCCTATAATAAAAAATAGGTTTATCTGCTGACATTTTACGTAGATCAGACACCTACCATTCGATTTCTGAGACTTTTTTACTCAAAATAAGATATAATTTGACTACCACTTTAAGATATTAGCGAATTACCATTAATGCTCAAAAATAATCGATATTATTTTGCTTTGTGAAGTACACCAAAACTATGCCAAAACCGGTTTCGTAGAATCACTGTCTTGAGCTCAGTTTTTGTCCGATTTAAGATCTGTTTTTTCCAAACGATGGGTAAAAAAAGCTAATATGTGGATAATCTCTTGGAATTTTGATATTTGGTCTTAAAACAAAATGGCGTCGAAGAAACCTCAAAAATTTCCAGTTTCTCAAAAATTCAAAATGGCGCCATTGTTGCCCCTTAAGTTGAAATATGTTCAAACTCGGGGAAATTCAGTTTTGCATAAAAATACACAAAAAAATTATATATAGAAGCCAAGGCAGAAAAAAAAGTCAATTTTTGTTGCACTGTGTTATTTTTCAACCTTCCAGCGTAGGGTCCCTCCTAAATAATTTATTCGTACGCTCTACGAAGCTGGCTGTTTTGAGGATCTTACTATTTGTTGTCTCCGCTACACCATTTACACACATAAGATGAACTACCCACGCTTCCCATTTTCGCGAGGCTTCAGACAATGTATTTGAGTTGAGTTATCCTACAACGTGTCGTAATTAGAATGAGAAATTAGCTGTAGGGTTCTGCAATAGTATCCAAGATGTAGCCTCTTGTTAGGATAATTTCTGAGTGTAATACAGATTCAAGAAGCGTGAAGAATCCTCTTGTACTGAGCAAATTACAACTTAAGGTGTGATTGGTACAGTAAAATAATGAGGCTGAAAATAAAGGATAATTGTAGAAAAACATGGCACTTGTCCAACCCATCATTTAACAATCAAATAGAGATTATAACAATGCTTGGACAACGTTACGAAAGATCAATAATACTGTCTGCAGAATTTGTAGAAAAAATGCAAGGTAGGATTAGAACAAATATTATTTTTGACGTAGGACTACAATTTCCGATAAAAGTCCATTTTGAGATTTCATTCGCATCTTGTGGAACGTTTTACATGTAACATTTTAGTAATGTTATAGTAGCGGTGTAAAAATCGACACATATGTTTATAGTTTATATA
Organism: Wyeomyia smithii; assembly: GCF_029784165.1. Lineage (NCBI taxonomy): Eukaryota > Metazoa > Arthropoda > Insecta > Diptera > Culicidae > Wyeomyia > Wyeomyia smithii. The sequence continues at coordinate 204,453,565 of NC_073695.1, read as the reverse complement.
TCATTCGATTCCCGTATTTTATAAGATTTTTTATTAGCATCAACAGCACGACAAAAGTTATTATAATCGTTATTATTTCAAAAATAATCAAAAAGTCCAAATTTAACTCAAAACCAATATCATTCAACCAATCTCGTGCATGCTTCTTATACGCAGATATCGCAAAAAATGGACCAAATACGCCTTTACACCTCGCATCTTCATCGCTACCACATGGTTGATCGTTTCATCATGCCCCAAAACAGCAAAGGCATACGGCTTGCCTTCATTTATGATCTGGCTTCTGAGACAGAAGCATCAGCAACACTGCCGGTACCCGCATAACTGTCCCATACCATTTGATTAACTAGACTAATGTTGTTTTTCTGTAGTACAATCTACGTTGCCAATGGAACTGCCGGTTGCTGGTTGAATTTATATGTGATGGGACAAAAACAAAACCAATTCCATCCATGGTTTTTTGTTCTCAACGATAAACTTGTGTCGCCATGAAACTGTTATGGTCATTGGTTCTGGATGTAATTGCTGGAAATCCGAAAATTCACGGATAATATTAAATCGCCGTTTTCTCAACATGTTGTTTTTCATTATGGGACAGTTATCCCGGTACCGGCAGAACAGTTCTTTAATTTGTTCCGGGAGATAATGCATATGAATCACATACAACTATACGACTTTTTCAAGTTCCGTCATTCTCGCTTCTAAGCTTAAATTTTCGCTTTAGTCCGGTAGGTCCGGTTTAAGCCCTCCGTCAAGTGTATTTTTGTCTTCTACGGACATCAATTCGAGCTGGAGTAGCCGTCTTCTGCTGTCGGTCGCGACACTGTTGAAGACAGTTTCCGACTGACAAAATGTATGTGGCTGCTGTGAAAAAAGCAATTGCTCATTAACTACTAACCGAAACGAAATTCGGTTTTTGTTTAATGATTGGGGGAAACTGTTCCAATACAAACACTGTCCTTCTCATGACAAACGAATCTGCCACTGAAAAGTTAAATGAATTTTCGCTTTGTATAGAGTATATTGACACGAGCTTGAAGAAATATTCTTTCTTTTATGATAGTAACAGCTCGATCACTGACACACTATCCTCTACAGGAAAAATAGGATTGAAAACTGTAGAGTTCTTAAGTATTTATGATAAATATTAGTAAGTAATGAGTATGTGTGTCCAATCACATATGGTGACTTCTCAACACTGTTAAAAATTTGTAATTTAGATTGTTAGGATTTGTTTGCTTTCGCAATTAGGACTTATCGTTCGTAGGGATTTAATCCTACTTGTCAGAAAAGGGGAAATAAAATTATAACTAACTTAACTGCTAGCTTATTGGCTATAAAGATAGCTTATCGTAGCAATTGAGGATTGCAATTTTTGTCGAAAATTGTTAATAATTTTATTTGACATAGCTTCTGATGGTTCAACACCAGTAAGTCCATGTAATTCTAGTGTACCAAACCAAGGAGGACGCTTCAAAATCATTTTCAGAATTTTATACTGAATCCTTTGGAACGTTTTCTTTCTTGTTGAACAGCAACTTGGCCAGATCGGTACAGCATAAAGCATTGCTGGTCTAAACATTTGTTTGTAAATCAATAGTTTGTACTGTTAATGAGAGGATATAATCATCTCGTATATTTGATGAACTTGGCTTGTATACTCTCAATGTGCGCTTTGAAAATGAGTTTTTTATCGTAAATTAGTCCCAAGTACTTAATCTTGTCAGACCAACTTAAAATAACCCCACTCATCTTGACAACTTGGTTATTGTTTGGCTTGAGAAAGGGAATTGCGTTGATTTTATCTTTCCTATAACATATACCGATACAAAAAAAAGCAGAGATGCTCACAAGCTTGGAGATAGCATGAGTATTGGCACACTGTCTGTTTTCTATTCTACAGGTTGAAACTCAATTTATGACATAACGAGACATGAACGATGCATATATTTCCGTTCGCCATGTGATGACTATGTCATTATAATGTGACCAGATAATATTAAAGCGGTGATGAAATTTGAACCAATGACTTGAAAAAGTAACATTTGAAGACGTGGTAGTTTTAGTTATATACCCTCATTCACACTGTGCTCTGCATTATTGAATGACAGCTCCTCGTTGTCCTACGTCAATAATGCGGTTGTGTGTCAGATATAATCTTCTACTTTTTGTTTAGTAAAGAAGTTAGAATTCATAGTCCATTTTTCTCATAATTCAACTAATTGCATGCCCACAACAATGCAAACAAACCGCAGACGACGCACGACAACAAAATTTTTTAAAAGTGAACTCTCACTGGGATAAGAGCCTCGTAGACGACAGATTGGAAAAGAAAATTCGCCATGTTTTCACCAGCTGCAGCGGTAACATTAACTACTTAAAATAAATGATTACGGAACGCTAAAACGGGCCATTGCTATTGTCAAAGTAGTGACACCCGACAATTCTGTTAATTTTCTTGTAATTGTGAAATGAGCGAAATATTGAATATTTGCGAAATATTGAATGTTTTTCACATATGGAGGAGTGTTTTTAACTCAAGACCAATTTCCTAAAAAGGCGTATGCATAGATTTGGTTCGAAGTATTATAACCTCGAAAATATAAATTGCACAGAAAAACAGCCTGAAAACAAATTTAAGGGAACTAATAAGCGTTATAAAAAAAACGGATATTTTTTTTTTCAAACAGCAAATTTTTATTTACAGATTTATTTAATTCAATAGAATTAATTTTTGTTAACTTGAAGTCATAACAAAATTTTTGATAAAAAGTCCAGGATGGAGAAATAAAAAAGAACTTTAATTGAAGATTGAGTTTTAAAGGATAAATTTAATTTCAACTGTACTCAGATTTTTTTATTCCAAAGATTTTAAACAGTTACTACTTACTTTACTTTTTTTGGCTAACGGACCGTTCACCGGTCTAGGGCCGAACGAATTAGAGATGTCCAGCTTCTTCTGTCTTGGGCAGCCGTTCTCCAGTCTCCCCGTACACCAGCAGATCGTGCATCTTCTTCCACCGCGCACATCCACCGCGCGCGAGGCCTACCACGGAGTCGACGGCCTCTTCCTGATTCTTTACTGAAGAGTAGTTTTGGCGGCTCTCTCGTCAGGCATCCTGGCTACATGTCCAGCCCACTGAAGCCTGCCCCGCTGTATTACCTTCACTATATCAACATGTTTGTATACCTGGTACAACTCGTGATTCATGCGTCTGTGTCACACTCCAGCTTCCAGTTCATCGCCAAGTATCGATCGCAGAACTTTACGCTCAAAAACTCCGAGCACTCGTCGATCAGCTTCCTTCAGCGTCCATGCTTCATGTCCGTAAAGGGCCACCGGGAGTATCAGCGTCCTATACAGTGCTAGTTTTGTGCGAGTTTGAAAACTACGGGACCTTAGCTGGTTACGCAGACCGTAGAAAGCCCTGTTCGCAGCTGCAACTCGTCGTTTCACTTCACGGCTTATATCGTTGTCACATGTCACAAGCGTACCAAGATAAACGAATTCGTCAACCACTTCAAATCGTTCCCCATCTATCTCCACCTCAGCACCAACACCACGGGGACTCCCACGCTCTCTGCCAGCTACCATGTACTTCGTTTTGGCAGAGTTAATGACAGAGCGCATCCCCCTGCTTCAGTCCATCCAACGTTACGAACGCGGCTAATGTCTCGCCAGCTATCCGCACGCACGATTTTGATCCCTCCAGTGTCATACGACTCAGCTTTATTAGTTTCGTAGGGAAACCGTGTTCCAGCATGATCTGCCACAGCTCGTTTCTTTTCACTGAGTCGTATGCCGCCCTGAAGTCCACAAACAGATGGTGAGTCGGTAAGTTGTACTCCCGGAACTTATCGAGGACCTGTCGCAGGGTGAAGATTTGATCCGACGTGGAACGCCCTTGTCGAAAACCAGCCTGGTATTCGCCAACAAAGGATTCCGTTAACGGTCTCAATCTGAAGAACAGGATACGGGAGAGCACTTTATATGCGGAGTTGAGCAACGTTATCCCTCGATAGTTGCCACAATCCAATCGATGGCCCTTCTTATAGATAGGGCATATGAGGCCCTCCAACCAGTCGTTCGGCATTTGTTCATCCACCCAGATCCTTAGTATTATCTGGTGGATCGCATAGTACAGCCGCTCGCTTCCCGCTTTTAGAAGTTCGGCCGGGTTACCGTCCTTCTCAGCGGCCTTGCTGTTTTTCAGCTCAATAATCGCCTTTTTCACCTCCTCCTGTGTTGGTGGCTCCACAGCTTGTTCGTCACTCATAATCGTCATCCTGTTCCTGCTCTGCTCATCCGGCTCCTCACCGTTCAACAGCGCCTGAAAATGCTCCTTCCACCTTGCTGCAACCGTCGGTTTATCAGTAAGCAGGTTGCCATCCTTGTCATTACACATGACCGGCACCAGGAAATTCCTGCTCTGTTGACAGTTCTATAGAATCTCCGCACGTCGTTTTGAGCATAGCTGTCCTCTGCGCTGGCGAGCACCTGCTCCTCGTACTCGCGCTTCCTCCGACGGTGGGCTCTATTTTCAGCAGCTCTTGCCACCCTGTACCTCTCTCTGTTCTGACGCGTAGCCGCAGTGAGCATGCGGCTCCTGGCACGGTTCTTCTCATCTGTCGCTCTCTGGCATTGGCATCGAACCAGCCGTTAGGCTGTCTTCCACGCGTCGTACCTACCACCTCTCTCGCAGTCGTTTCGATGGCGCCGTGAATACTGCTCCACAGCCCATTTATGTCTTCCACTCCTTCCTCCTGCTGTTCTGCGATCCGTTGATCCAGCTCTCTGGCGTATTCTGCTGCCACGCCATCAGCTTTCAACCGCTGAATGTTGAAACGCGTCGTCCTCTCTGTGCGAGATTTCAGCACGTTCGACAACCGTGTGCGGATCTTACAAACGACGAGATAATGGTCAGGGTCAATGTTTGGTCCCCGAAAAGACCTAACATCAGTAACATCCGAAAAGTGCCGACCGTCAATCAGTACGTGATCGATCTGGGAGCAGGCTTCTCCATTTGGATGCCTCCAGGCGTGTTTCCGAATATTCAAACGTGGAAAATAGGAGCTACATATGGCTAATAAGTTTCGTAAACGTTTCCGTTTCAAAGTTGTTTTGAATTAATTCGAGAAAATGGATAATAAATTATACAATAAATATAAAAACAATTACATTATTTCCGGTTGGCGAATGGTTGGACAAGTGTCACTTGAGATCCCATTGTGGTCATTCACCTCTGTCCAGCAACCCCTATCCCAACCTCCACGTGGTGCCGACCGGGATACGAGTAACCTTAGCGGAGATCGGGTAACCCCGGTGGAAACTTTGGTCGTATGCTGTCTGTGAAGGGGGAACGTACGCGGCTGTTTCCCCATGTTAGGGGCGGCGTACAACAGCGTCTGATCTGGAGCGGGCGGCTGAATCATAAAACGCGGTGTCTCGCCAGCTATATCAAAGTCGGCAGCCCCGTCGCGAGACTAGGTATCGCAGCCCTAGTAAGGCAGCATACTGAATATTAAATACTACGAACAATCCAGATATAAATACGGAACGGAATAATCGGCTTGGACCTAGGCGAACGAAAAAGGACAACGATTATTGGAAACTCGGTACTTGGACTGTAAGGACTCTACTCGAACCGGCACACGCAAGTATCCTGACTAGAGAGCTGCGGAAAGTGAATGTGGAGGTTGCAGCTATCCAAGAGGTGCGGTGGCCGAAATCGGGAGAACGCGAATTCCGAGCAGTAGATCCTATTGCGGACACTTCATTTAAGTACCACATCTGCTATAGCGACGGCGTGAAAGCAGAAAGAGGAGTCGGTTTCGTGCTAATTGGAAAACAGATGAAGCGTGTCATTAGATGGAGGCTGATCAGTGACCGTATATGCGTGTTGAGAATTAAGGGCAAATTCTTTAACTAGCAGACTTCTTCCGCCCCGTAACTGGTAAAGAAAGCTTCCACTCTACTACGAACGACAATGGCCTGAGGCTTGTTAGTTTCGCTGCAGCTTGGGGGATGGCTATCTGTAGCACTT